>NC_133481.1:20406201-20468882 GCF_025370935.1 Choristoneura fumiferana | reverse complement strand
CGATGTGGAATGGTGTATATAGACCCAAACGAACTGGGCTATTTGCCCTACGTCCGTACATGGCTAGAAGACGGCTTAGAGAAAAACCTCTTTAACCAAGAAAACGCCGATTTCATATACGAATTGTTTAAAATGTTGGAAGTCGGGCTCAAGCATGTCAACACAAAATGCGCGGTCGGAATTAGTCAGGTAAGTTGCCATAACGCCATTTGAGGGCCGCACTACAGCAACGGTATTTCAACCAACCGCCCATACATGGCGCTAGCTTGCAGTTTGCGTGCAGTTTTGTCGACTGCATTGGACTTGCAATGAAAAATGTGTGGGCAACCGGCAGTTGCAAGTTACATCGCAGTTAGAATGCGATCTGTAATGAAACTTTTCAAATGAAGTATACTAACAGTAAACCTATAAATAAAGGCGGTGCTCGCTACAGGTGGACATAAGCAAAGTGTCAGCGCTTTGCTATCTCATGGGAGCTTTACTGGCGGAGCCGGGTGAGCGCTTTTTCTGATAAGGCGGCGATAAAAGTCTATATTGCTTACTGCTTCATATTTTGTTACGTTTGGACCATTGGAGGGAATATCTATGAAGCTAACAGAAAACCTTTTGAAGAAATCGTCAAACGTCAGTTCGAAGAATTTGAGGAAGCTGAATAGTACGTGTGCTTACTGGTTTTAATTAAGTAGTATTTATAATATTGGTAGGATTTTATTTAAAGATCAGCCAGTAGCCAGTGGTTTGACCTATGGGCTTTTATGCAGTCGTGGATTCGAGCCCGGGCTCGACCTCGTGAGTTTTTTGGAATTCATGTGCGAATTCAAATTTATTATGAGCTTTACGGCGATAGAAAACATCGTGAAGAAATCTGCACGCACCTGCGAAGAAATTCAATGGTGTGTGTGAAGTTCCCAATCCACAATGGACCCATGTGGTAACTTCGGCTAAAAACATAGGTATATAGGCTAAGGATGAGAAACACTTCTGCCGCGACTTCGCTCGCGAGAACCATACGATCGTGTAATACCGGGATTTTTAAAACGCCCACTTTCCCCTTGCCTTGCCTTCCCTTCTTGTCTCTAGGCTTAGCGGTTGAAACTTGAGGATTTTACGGGATCCCCATTGCGTGGAAAAATCCGTCTAGCCGTTTTAACGTGAAAAATTAAAAACACACTTCAATATTAGTTAGATTACCATTTAAAGTTTGACGCCTATTTTCTTAATTATTTTAGTTTACCACAAGGCTTTAACTTTTTCGATATGTATATGGATACAAAACAACGAAAGCTGAAGGTGTGGGCTGAGATTATACCAGAGTTCATTTATGACAGCAATAAGCCATTCTTCGAAACATTAGTCCCTACCATAGATACTGTGAGATATGGATATTTATTTGAAAAGCTTTTGGGAGCTGGTAAACCTGTTATGTTCACTGGAAGTACAGGTAAAATTGTACTAATGGTTTTTTTATGTCTATTGACAAAATGAGACACTGTTCAATTTAAATTTACAGTATTGTAAAGTACTTAATCTGAGTTATATTTACAATTATTTTAGGTGTAGGCAAAACATGCATCGCTGCCGAAATCCTAAACAGAATGTCTGCGACTGGAGTCTACATACCCGTCATATTAAACTTTTCAGCGCAAACAAGCAGTACTCGAACACAGGTAACACATATACTATAAAGACTAGGTCCGTGAGATATTTTCTGAAGTAATTCTTGGTCTTCTTTTGTTGTCAAACAACAGGAAGTAATAGAGTTGCGTTTGGACAAGCGGCCGCGCAAAGCGCTGGGTGCGCCGCTCGGCAAGAAAGTGGTTATATTTATCGACGACGTTAACATGCCTAAGTTGGACGTTTACGGCGCGCAACCGACTATCGAGCTACTCAGGTAACGGTTGATCCTTTGCTGTCCAGTCTGTAAATGCAGGCCAGTGGCCGTATTGTGTAACGCTTTAATATTTATTTTATTCTGTTTTTAGTATTTGTTACATTATCTGTGAAAGTTTCAACTGTCTAGCTATCACGGTTCATGAGATACAAGTCTAGTGACAGATAGACAGATAGTGGAGTCTTAGATAGTAATAGGGTCCCGTTTTTATTACCCTTTGGGCACAGAACTCTAAAAAGGTCTCTAATCGAGGGCACTTCACGCACACTTTTCAGCTCCATTTCCCAAAAACTACACCCGACCCGCGCGAAGCCAGGGTGCGTCAAAGTAGAGTAAATCCATTTTTTGGTTAGATTGATATTTATAAATTCGTAATATCTTTTGAATGGAATGTCCGATTTGAATAATTCAAAAAGTAATCTACAGGTATTGAAAACCGTCTTGAATATGAAATTATTTATTTGGATAAGGATTACTACCTACAAAGGTAGGTATGGATAACATGGTCTGATTTTAGTCGGCATTTCAGTCAACTTTTAAAATGTTAAAAAGTAGTTTTTGTGACATAACTACAATAGTTGAACATATTGGTATTGCGAAGTTTTTTGTAGATATTGAAATCTAATATTGTAGAACATTGTTCTATCATCAATAGTTTCCACAGCGCATGCGATGAAAGATGTTTTATGGCAACATTTTTTACACTTTGAGGTACACATTATTGAAGTTTTAGTACGAAAACCTAATTTTTTCTGGTAATAAATATAGCCTATGGCATTTTGGAATAGTTTAGCATTCTAATGGTGAAAGAATTTTTAAAATCGGTCTAGCAGTTTTTGAGTTAATTCTTAACAAACATCCAAATATACAAACATACAAAAACACAAATCTTTCCTCTTTATAATATTAGAATAGATTATTATCAAATCTGTATCAAAACATGCGATAAATAAAGATTACTTACAACTTTTAAATACAATAGTACCTATAAGTGAATTTCAATACAGTCAGCAACAAAGATAATGAATATAGCGAGTGTAAAAAATATGTTTATACTACCTTAGTGTTCAGGCATTAAAGTCCTGTATACTTACATATTTTTGGCACGTCAAACGTATATTTTTGTTGCTGACTGTACAAAAACGATAATACTATTATTATATTTAAATAATAATAAATAAATAAATATCACGGGACAATTCACACCAATTGACCTAGTCCCAAAGTAAGCTTAGTAAAGCTTCTGTTATGGGTACTATGCAACGGATAAATATAATTATATAGATAGATACATACATACAATTGAGAATTGCAGTAACCACTTCGAGCGGGCCCGATTATTGGCAGTTTCGGAAGCTGAGTCGGGACACTGGCTTCACGCTCTCCCTTCTCGGAACATAGGATCGCTGCTAGACCCGGGAGCCCGTTTTAGTTAATTTTGTGTTTTTTATTTTTATGTAAAAGTCATTGTTTAAATAAATAAACTAAATGCTATGATGTAAAAAACCTTGGCTAATTTTGCGCCAATAATTGGATACATACTTAAATACATATTAAACACCCAAGACCCGAGAACAAACATTCGTATTTTTCATACAAATATCTGCCCCGACACGGGAATCGAACCCGGGACCTCAAGCTTCGTAGTCAAGTTCTCTAACCACTAGGCCATTTGGTCGCCTATATTTAATATAAGACTACGGCGATAGTGGATGGACACTGGGTGTCTTATATTTCAGACTACAGCGGTCAAAAGGTTAAACTCATGCTTTTACCTTAATATCTTTTCGCAAGCTTTCGTTGGTAGGTTCGGTGAAAATCTCACCGAGACACAGATACCACAGTAATCGTACGTACATACGAGGGTCATGCCAAAAGAAATTAGATATTCAAAAACTACAAGGTTTATTATTTATTATTGCTATCTATTTTGTCGAAGTATTCACCGTGAGCACGTCTACACTTTTTCATCCGGCAAAACCACATGGAAAATGTCAGTGACCATTCTTCTTTGGGTACCTCAGAAATTTCATAATTATAGGCAGCCAGGGCATCTTCTTTGGTTTCAAATCGCCTTCCTTAAATTTTTCTTTAATTTTTGGAAACAGGTAAAAATCACAGGGTGCCAGATCAGGAGAATATGGCGGGTGAGGGAGTATAGTGACATTTTTCGAACTAAAATAGTCGAGTGTTCTGGCAGAAGTGTGCGGGGCGGCGTTGTCGTGGTGCCAGAGCAGGTGCTGGGTTCTCGCCAGCATCGAATTTATTTATCATAAATTTACACCAATCCACGCGGCTTTCTTTCTGCAAATCGTTGAGTTTATGCGGCACCCATCTCGAACAACGCTTATGGAGGGACTGTTGTCCATGAATTATGGTTTGCAGTGCTGCTGATCCAATGCCTAGATCACGCTCAAGCTCTACGTATGTAATTCGTCGGTTCTCACGGATATTTTTTTCCACGGCTTGCACATTTTCTTGAGTAACTGCGGTTGGCGGTCGCCCCGACTTAGCCTCATCTTTAAAGCTCTCCCGCCCTCTTTTAAATTCAGCAAACCAATTAAAGACAGTTGCACGAGAACAAACAGAGTCACCAAAAGTCGTGGCTTAAAGTTCAAAACATTCTTGGGGGCTTTAAACCTTTTTTAAAGTCATAATAAATCATAACTCGAAAATCACGTCGACTAAGTTCCATTGTAACCGCAAATTCCCGCCAGAACCAATCAGAAAAAAAATATTTAAAAAAATATTACGCAGATTTCCGGAGTATTCCATTTTTAAATTTATAGCTATTTAATCAGCCTTCACGGTGGTGTATAACTGGCCAGTATCAATCAAACGAGCATGGAGTATCTAACTTCTTTTGGCATGACCCTCGTATATCAAAAACTTCATGCTTTGCTAATGAGAAAGAAAGATTTATTTGGTTCCATCAGTAATAATGTAATGAGGGATGAGTTTAGTCACTGTTTTTGACAGGCAATTCCTCGACTTCGGCGGAGTGTACGACCGCGACAAAATGTACTGGAAGGAATTATTGGACGTTGTGCTGTCTTGTGCGTGCGCGCCGCCCGGTGGCGGTCGTAACCCGTTGACGGCCCGCTTTGTGCGACACTTCGCTATGTTCTACATCTCTGCACCCAATAGCGAGGCTATGAAGACTATATTTAAGGTATAAATATTTGCCATTATACCTATTTAGTATAATTATTACCGTTTGTAAAGATTTGTCCTCTGCACTGATCCTTTGTCAACAATTGCAGGCAATTTTGAACGGGCATATGGAAGATTTCGTGCCTGAGGTAGCTTGCCTAGGCGATCCAATCGTAAACGCTTCCGTCGACTTATACCAGAAAATATGCTCTGAGCTTTTACCGACCCCTGCAAAGTCACATTACGTATTTAACCTGCGCGACTTGTCCAAGTCAATGCAGGGCTGTTTACAAGCTGACGCAGCATATATGAGAGCCCCACAGGGCATGCTGAGGTGTGTATATACTCTTTATTTTCCATGCTTCCTAAAGTTAATTACGAATTCCACTTCCAAAGTAGTATATATCATTATCCCTCTCATTCTGAGATTCTGTTCCTTTTTTTAGGGTTCCGTAGTCAACTAGGAACCCTTATAGTTTCGCCATGTCTGTTCGTCTGTCTGTCTGCCCGCGGCTAAGCTCAGAGACCGTTAGTACTAGAAAGCTGTAATTTGGCATGAATATACATATCAGTCACACCGACAAAGTAAAACCTCCCATGGACGTAAAGTGGGGTTGTTTTTTTTTTCTTAACTAACCCTATAGTGTGGGGTATCGTTGGATAGATCTTTTAAAACCATTGGGGGGTTGCCAAGACGATTTCGATTCAGTTTATCTGTTTGCGAAGTATTCAACTTTAAAGTTCAAATTTTCATTAAAATCGAGCCCCCCTCCCCTCGAAAATCTAAACTGTTCGGTGGAAAAATTTGAAAAAATTCAGGATGATTGTAAGTATATCAAAACAAGGAAAATTATAACCGCTAAGATTGCTTGAGAATTACTAGTAGTTTACCTAGCTACTTTTCTGCACGTCAAGGTTGACTGGACCAATAGCCCTGATCAACCAAGATATAGATAGAGAGTATAGAAGACTGCTTTCAATAGATAAATATTGCCTATATATAGCGTTCAATTTATATTTAAAAAAAAAATTCGTAACTTACAGGAACCACAAAAGGCGAAATCTACCTCGTGTTGTATCTTGTACTTTCTTTTCTGCCTTTATTTTATTGTCAAGTCTCTAAACGTTTACTATTAAGTGAATCCCTTATTTACAGATTATTCTACCACGAATGTCTGCGTGTCTTTCACGACCGCCTCATCAACATCGAAGACAAAAGTTACTTCTATCGGCTTATGAGTACCGTCTGCCAGAAGAACTTCCAGCAGCCAATACTAGAGGTGCCCGACGAGCCAATCATCGAGCACCCGCCAATGCTGCTTTTTGGTGATTTTCTCAATTCCTCAGTGCCCAAAGAAAACCGGGTTTACGCGGAGATACCGGATATGTTCAAGCTCACGCAGGTTCTAAAAGTAAGGATTTCACTAGTTTTTTTTCTTCAGCAGGTATAATTTTATAAGATACTGAGTCCGCGTTTCCATTAGAGATGTGCTTAGGAATGTGTTTGTCTTGAACTTGAACATTGGAATTCATTCATTCATTTCATTTTGGAAACAGCTTAGCGGAGCGAGGATAGGTAAATGAAGCGTTTCTATTGGCTAATGCATGACTCGCATCGCATCCTCGCACATCTCTGGTTGGAACATAGCCTAATGGTGTGAAAATGCACAAAGTGATCTGATGTTGCTGTAGAAATGAGACTGCTGCTCTTCAATCGACAAATTATTACATATCCAATCTCTTAGAGAAGAGTGAACGTCGGAAATGGTGGAAAGTTTTGACTTCTCGTATTTAATACGAGTATCTGTCCAATGTTGGACAGCAGAATGCTTTATCTACACCCATATAGTAAATCCTCAATTATGCGTTCAAAACCATAGGTAATGACCAGCATTACGACATTGGATTCTATTATGAACGGCTGTATCGGATTACTGTATCGTAATGAGATTTCATACATCATTACATCACGGGGGGGGGGGAGCGCGCCGCGACCACGTGCAGCAGCACGTCGTCGCGCGCGCAGCGGGCGCAGCTAGTGGGGCAGACATTCTAGTTCTCGTTAATGCAGGTGCAGGTCATTCTCAATGGTTCTTGAACACATAATTTTTATATATAGATATAGATAAAATATTGTATGCAACTGTACGTAATTAGGCCTTAAAACACTCATGTGACCCTATTATGAAATTCGGCTACGCCTCGTTTCATAAACCCACACTCGTGTTTTAAGGACCCCTATTACGATACAGTTGCATAAAATACTATTACAGATTTTTCTGTAGCAACAAACGAACTGGCACCGAACTTTTCAGGAATACCTGGACGAGTACAATTCGACGGCGCGCGCAGAGATGCACCTGGTGCTGTTCAAGGACGCGATAGAACACGTGGTGCGGGTGGCGCGCGTGCTGCGCGCGGAGCGCGGCCATTGCCTGATGGTGGGGCCCGGCGGCTCCGGCCGGCGCAGCGTCGCCACGCTCGCTGGACACGTCAACGAGTGCAAGTTAGTACTCGGGGGCTAACTACGAAATTCGAAAATCGATGTTCGTATCGTACCGTCCCTCTCACTCTCGTATTAAATAATACAAGTCAGCGGGGCGGCAAGATACGAAGTTCGAATATCGAGTATAGACCCTGTTCTGCTGATACAACCACGATACAACTAATATTCATCTCCGGCCTATAATCGTTCCACTGCTGGACACAGGCCTCTTCTCAGAATGGACTCTGTGCCGTCAGGGAACTTTACAAATTCCCTCGAAAGTTTCTCGATGAGGGCTACGGTATAGATGTCGCTAGCGTCACTGCTTAAGTGGCTAAATAAGAAACAAACAAGCTGAGATATGTGGTGCATAGGGGAAATTCGTGTCTGTACCGTTGTCCAGCAGTGGTGTAGCGGTATAGCACGTGGTACGGAATGCCGAGGACCTGGGTTCGATTCCCAGTGCTGGTCTTATTTTTCTGGTTTTTCTGTGCATCTATATTTCAGTTGGTATTTTCAATTTAGGTTTTACGGGATGACCAAAAGTAAAAATTTGGAACTTAAATAAAAAATACAAAAAGATTCCAAAAAACCAATCTTAATTTACAAATTCCATTGAAGTGATCCCAGGAGTTCCCAGTAGTTGTGAACCTGGGTTTGTTTTGATCTCATATGTTCCCTCAGCTTGAGAGATCATAAGCCAAGCACTAAGCTACCACGGCTTTTTTACTGCCTTCTAATATTATAATGACAAATTTGGCGCGTGTTTGTGCTGAAACTTGATACGGCTGGACGGTAAGGATTGTTTATAGACTTTATACCATCGCTTATCATCGTTTATAATTTAGCCGAGTCATAGTAGTATTTTAGCTTTGAAGCGAACGAGTCGAACATGATCGATGGAACACTGCCATGGTTGAGGACACAGCTTATTAGAGCCACCCGGCACCCGACCAGCACCGCCTCGACTTTCGGCGTAGACTCGTTGTCGACAGTTGGTCCACGGGTGGACGCCGCGCTGTCTACGAGTGGTCAACTAGGGGATCTCGCGTGGTCAACGACTGAACGTCGCGTGGTCAACGAGTGGACGTCGCGTGGTCCACGAATTTCCGAGTAGTCTATTAAGAAATGATGGTGGGGAGCGCCACGCGGACCGCGCGCGGTTCACGCGAGGCAAGCGTACGAGCAGTGAGCTATCACCGAGTGGTCCACTCGCCGTCCGCACGTGGACACACCGCGAGCGAGGCGAACCCGTGACGCTGCGGAGTTGATGTAATGAGCGCACGCCCATATAAATTCATACAAAGAATACAAACCGCTCGCGGCGAGGCGGTGCTGATCAGGTGCGGGGTGGATCTAACGAGCTGTGACCTTTACACCACACTTGAACTATGCTTACAGATGCATGGGCATGGAGCTAAAGCGTAACTACGATACGCCTGAGTTCCACGATGACCTGCGCCGTATGTACATGCGTGCCGGCGTCGGCAACGAGGACACAGTGTTCCTCTTCACAGATACGCAAATCTTAAAGGAAGGCTTTCTTGAGGACATCAACAACATGCTTAACTCCGGTCAGTTATCTTTGAACAGTTGTTTCCGTCTTTTTTACGGTTTTCTTGCCTCAAAAAGAAAAAAACTACTCTTGCTTATCGAATCACTTCGCTGTCTGTCTAAACTCTAGACCCTTTCTTGGTTAAGCGTAGGTAGACGTATCAAGTTGCAATTAATACAAGATACTAAAAACTGTTTTAAGTAAAAACTGTTTATACAATTTGAAACTGGAGTTGAGAGCCAGTTTTAAGAAACTGAGCGCAACGAGAAAGGATTTAGCCGAACAAAACTATTTTTTTTAGATTATGTCTGTTTATAGTGCTAAGTGTTACATTTGGCAGTAATCGAAAAAACCTGCCGATAGCGTGTCGGACACGCCCAAGATAGGGTTCAGTACCTAGCCATTACGAAAAAATTAAGTAATATTTTTCTCAAGCAATCTTAGCCGTTATAATTTTTCTTGTAAATTTAATGTACCTACTTAATGCTATCCTGATTTTTTTTAATTTCCACCCAACAGTTTAGATTTTAATGAAAATTTGCACTTTAAAGTTGAATATTTCGCAAACAGATCACTGAATGGAAAAATAGTTATGGCAACCCCGCAATGGTTAAAAAGAACTATCCAACGATACCCCACACTAAGTATACTTAGGGTTAGTCGAGAAAAAAAAATCACCCCCACTTTACTTCCCTACCCTAAAATTCTTCTTTACCCTAAAATTTGTTTTTTATTGTATCACTTTGTCGGCGTGACATGACTGATATGTATATTCATGCCAAATTACACCTTTCTAGTACTAACGGTTTCTGAGCTTAGCCGCGGACGGACGGACAGACAGACGAACAGACATGGCGAAACTATACCTTAGGGTTTCTAGTTGACTACAGAACCCTAAAAATGACGATGAAAGCGTCGGTGTTGGTTTCGTCGGGTAGTCGCGAGCAGAGCGCGTTTTGCAGCAGCCGCCGTACGTGTGGCGTTGCTCCTAGGGAAGGGCTACGAATTAGCCCGAAACGTGTCCAGCTAAACTTGATTTAAGACGTGAGTTATGCGGGTTTGTTTCATAATGTAGAAGTGTTATGTGTTTACCCGTGTGGTGTCGGGTTAGAATTACACCTCTCCATTTCTTCCGTGGATGTCGTAAGAAGCGACTTAGGATATAGGTTGAGGTACCGTAGCAACCTGTCACTTTTGTACCGTTTTTGTCAAACTTAAAAACTAAAATTGCTAAAACTGGCTCCGAAGCGGTAACGTTTCGTGTGCTCTGCCTACCCCATTTAGGAATACAGGCGTGATGTTTGTATGTGTTATGTATTTAAAACGAAATTTTCGTGATATTCGTTGAACAGGCGAGGTGCCGAACTTGTTCGAGGGGGACACTTACGAGCAGGTGCAGACAGGCTGTCGCAGCGACGCGGCCAAAGCTGGCCTGAACCCTGCGGATCGCGACGGCGTCTACTATTACTTTATCAACCGCGTGCGAGGAAGGCTACACCTTTGCATCTGCATGAGTCCCGTCGGGGAGGCCTTCAGGTTACTCCCAATTTAAATGCTATGTTAAGTCATAATATGATTAAAAGTGCTAGTAAAATCCAAACTCATGTCTGTCGTAAGGTACGGTCAAGTGTAAATATATCGATACGACCAAAGTTACAAAATTGTGTATACACGACTTTATGCACTATACATATTTTTGTAACTTCGGTCGTATCGATATCTTTACACTTGACCGTACACGATTCCTTTATAACTTATAACATAACAGCTCATGACGGCCAGCAGTGGTAGCACTCAATTATCCTGACCACGATTACATGCGATGATTATTTTCTCTGTTCATTGCACGGCCGAGGTGCTCGCCGCTAAGGCCCTGGCTAATCTGGCCCGTCACGTCACATGCGACCGGCGGCGTCTGGATGTGCGTCGCACCACACGAATTAACGGTGCCTACAGTGCCAAACATTCCCGAACAAAACATTCGAACTTCGTCGGTCGTCTGTCACCAGTCGCCGGCGGCGGGTAGTCAGACAAACTATATAGGGCCTAAGTAGTTACCTGGCAGCACACGTAATGAACAGAGAAAACGCTCATCACGCCATCGTTAGCACGCAGTCAAGGCTTGGACATTAAGTATCAAAAGCGTAATAATAATAACATTCCTGTCTTGCTGGTTTATTACCTATTGGTTAATATCGTATCCGTTCGATAGACGCCGTTGCCGCATGTTCCCTTCGCTGGTGAACTGCTGCACGATCGACTGGTTCACCAAGTGGCCGCCGGAGGCGCTGCTGTCGGTAGCGCAACAGTGTCTAGCGCCCATGGGCAACCCCGAAATTGTCGACAAGATATCACAACTCTGCGTCATTATGCATCAGGTAAGTGGCTGCATAAATGCTTGAGGTACCGCGAGATAACTGAGACTAACGGCCCAGTCACTGTCACGCCCGCCAACAAAAATGATGCCAAGCTTATAGAAAATCTCGTCGGCTATTGGGAGGGTGCGAATTACTAGGTGGGGGTAATGAAATCTATCGCAGCGCTCATAGTGGCCAAAAGAAGAAATAATCTAGGCTCTGTCATCTGTCATACTCATATGAATCTGTCATTAACAAAGCAATTTGTATAGAGTTTAACTACCTAATTTTAGTAATAGATGTTTGTGTTATGGTGCGAGCTTGAATTATTGAACACTGCCCCTGTTTTGTTCTTAATTCCTCTACATCTCGGACATGTCCAGCAACAATTTTCCTTATAAAACGGTTTGTGGTTGAAATTTTATATTGAGTGATACTCACAAAACCGGACTTCAAAATGATACTCATTTTGATCTGAAAACGATATTTAATTTATTACTAGCGATATAAGAACAATTATATAATTTTACTATTATTCAAAGTAACTAATAAGATAGCTTTATCTTTTCGTTTTACAGTAAAAGTACAACTAAACATGAAGTAAACAAACCCAGACATAACGAAAATAAAACACACTTTTTGGATAAATTTTACTTACCACATTTAATTTTAATGACGAATTATACCTACAACCTTTTGTCCACCCAAACCACGGTATCACAGTTATTTTGTATTATAAATTAATACGTTATAAATAGGTTTAATTTTTGTCACAATGTTGCGATGAAATTTCAAAACGCCAGAGCATCAGAGCCAAAAAAGTTGCGGACGCTAGGTGGCGCTGATGTGGTGCACAGAGCCAATAGATAGATGAACTTGTAGGTACGGTCACGTGTATTAATGTTAACGTTTTCAACAGTAGGCGCTACGTATGCGCAAGATTTTTGAAATATGGATAACGTTCTGAATGGTGTATTCAATGATTTCCATCAGAATATGTACACACAATATTTCTAGTATAAAATTGAGTAAACATCCTCGATTACAATGGTGTATTTGCTCCCATTGTTATATAAAAATAATTTTATTTACATAACGCGACATTTATGTTTAAATTTACAGGATGTGGATGTGATGACGGACCGTTTGTACAATGAAATGAGGCGCTACTTCTACACGACACCGAGCAGTTATTTGGATTTACTCAAATTGTATCTGGATTTGCTCGATAAGAAGCAGCAAGATATAATTCGGGGAAGAGAGAGGATTTCTTGCGGGTTACAGGTAAGGAAAAATTATACAAGCTATCCTTGTATTGAAGTAAATAAATGACTTCTGGTGACAAGAACATACTGCATAGTCCTACTATACGTTATGTCAATCCAATTTATAGAAAGGGTAAACAAAGACGCCATTAACCCGACCACAGACATTAATGATGTGAAAACCTAGAACCTATTGCAAAATAATTAATCTGTTCAGTTAATCGATTATTTTATTAATTGAATAGATCAAAGTATTTAGTCTATTTTATTATTTACAATACTCAATTCCAAAGAGTTTATTCAATTAAAAAAGAAGTAACTGTTTTTTTTTAATATTAAGGTAAATAAATATTAATCGCTTATTCAATCGAGTATTATTCGTTTTTGTTCACGTTGAAATCAAGTGATTTAAAAAAAAAAAGTGATTAGACGTCTATTTTAGTTTAACCCTTTAACCGCCATTGTCTGAATTATAAGACAAAAATTATCCAGCTAATTTCGCCGCAGTCTTATAATTAAGACAAAATGTCATATAGTTTCGGTGCAGGTGGCATTACGGGCACGTACGAATGAAAACGTATTGGCGGTTAAAAGGTTAAAGACACGATTTATAGATAAATGTGTTATTGATTCGATCCAGTGGGTGTTTATACAAGAGTTTTGATGAAATCGGTTTGTTTACACTTTCCACAAATTGGATTGACATAACGTATAAAATTATAAGTGTGAAAAATTGTGTTTGCGACCTTACCACAATTTGGATGCACCAAAAGAATAACCTATAGTTTTTATTTAATTTTTGGAAAGAATAGGATATTTTAAGATACCATTTCCATCGATTTTGAATTTGGATGAGTATTTAATTTTTTATATATTTTTTACGAAATACGCTGGATGACGTCACAGTGAGACAGCCACTTTCCAGCCTAGAAAAATTCAGGTCATACATAACATAATCTGTGGCATTACAATGTGACAATAATTCTAGCACGGCTTAGGGTCCTAAATGACCCACGACAAATAGTCTTATTGATTTCTCTTCTTTTAGCTTCGATTATTCCTGTTTGTTTAATGGTGTGATAGTAAATAGATATTTTTTATTAAAATCTGCTATTTAAATTCTTTTTTTTACTTGTAACGTCGTAATTTAATTTGTAAAAATACATTGGAAATACTCGTATACATCTCGGACTTTACGATTAATGACATCTGTTTAAAGCCGGGTGCGCATCATGTGATTAAAGTTCTATAAAGATAGAAAAGCCCAAATAAAAAGCCGCTCTTTGCTATTATAAGCAGAACAGCAACATTTTAAAACTGACGGGACACTGCAGGGGTCAAATGAAGGTCATTACTTAAATTTTGTTTATTTAATTCAGCTTATCATATTTTTGAAATATGATTTCTGAAAACTCTTCACAAAACCTATTTCTCCAAACGGTTTTCGATTTATTATACGTTGTCAAAAATTGGGACATCCAAATTTTATCCAAATCAATCCAGCCGATTTAGCGTATATGTAAGATACAGTAACACGCACGAAACCAAGGCACTCTTGTATTAGTAGTAATTATAAAGGTTTATCTACACACCACACATCATAAGTCCTCTTTGATGCGTTCAAAAACCGTTGGCAATGATCAGCTTTAAACAAACGATTTTACTATGACAACTTTCTTGTCTGTGGCATGGCTTACCAATCCCTACAAGCTATATTTAATACAAAAAACAGCAATAGATGGCACTACTATTAACATTTGTAAATTATAAAATGTGAATAAGCCGTATTAAGTAGAAATATTAAGATTAAAATAAAGACTAGCATATTTTATAAACACAACTTCACATCAACCTTAATTCAACTCCTTCATTTGAAGATAAGAAACACCATAAAAATAATAAATTGAGAATACGAAAGTATAGGCTACATGTGGCTACATTTCAGCTATGAGGCTTTCGTAGTGTTTTGCAATTGTGACGCTAGATGGCGAATAACCGGAATGCGCTTGCTGGGCTTGCCCCGCGCTTGCTCACATTCGTCGAAACTATTTGAGAGAAACATGCCATTCTCTTCTAATAACGTAAATAAGACAGAGACATCATGCGTATCTCTAGTCGTCTAGGCTCAGTTGGTGAGCTTGTTGGTTGTTGTCAGTGTACCGTATCCTTAGTGTCTCACTAGATGGCAATACGTATCGTGTTATTTGTGTTCTCACTGGTGCCATCTATTGGAAAATCGAAGGAAAGAAAAATAGCCAGTTGAATAGCCAGTATTAGGGTGATACCATTTGCTTGTACTAGGTGGTGTCTCTGTTATATATGTACTCTGTGTCTGTGGTAGTAGGTAACAGCAGTAACGTAATGTTCATTACAGTATCAAATATAGTACTGTAATGAGTTTCAAATTTGGAACAGCTGTCAGAATCAATACAATTTAAATGGGCCTCTATTCTGGTATCCATAGATACAACATTTTCTCGAAATGAAATGAAATTAATTCTTGACAGAGATTTGTTTTGCCGCCATTACTGTTGTCAATTTGTTTGTTGTTTTGTTTTGCTGGGTTTTTGGTTAAACTTTATAATAGTAGTTTATGCAACTGTTACGTAGTATGGAAATTTATGGTAATTTATTGAATCAGCGGTTACTTCGCGGAGGTCCATATCATTTTTTTTTTGTTTGGGTGAGCAAAGAAATTCTTATAGTTCATCGATCACATGAGCGTTTAAGGCCTAATTGCGTATAGTTGCATACAAATGAATTACTTTTTATAAACATTAAACAAGAACACAGCAAAAAAAATAACAAACAAAATGACAACCGTAATGGCGGTAAGACAAATCACGAAATTTTTTTTCAAGGCTGACAAATCGATGGGTCCTATGTATAAGGTATTTTTCACCGAAGATTTTCAAGTTGAACGCGTATAGGAGCCAAAGTACCACATAGATCTTTTTACTGTCTGTGAACACAAGTTTATTTCCGGGAAATTCGCGTATGTACAATAACTTTAATGAAAAAATATTTTATTAAAATTTAGTCGTTGTGGTTGAAGGACAGAGTACTATTAGCTAGTGTGACAAATTTTAGAATTCTCGGATACACCATCTTTGATTTACGACAGTTTTTGACTTTGAAAGCCCGTCCTTTGAAGTAAGGATTTTACACTTAAGCCCTTATACCTACGTAGGACCCATCGAAATCAGTAGTCCTTATTCTTATGTCGCTCGAGACCAAATTGTCGTGTGATTTATATTTAAAAACATACCAAAGTGACATTTTTGTATCGAGAAAATGTTTTGTCAGAATCTTTAGGCGTTTATTTTGACAGGTGTTTCAATAAGTACCTTAGTTTAACACCTATGGATGGATATGTTACTGGTAGAACAAGTCAGTAATGCAATGCAGGTCATTTGTCATCTCATCAGTTTCTGAACCCATCTTAGAGTAGGTACTTACGAGGGGCGGCTGAAAAGTTCTAAGCCTAAAATAGAAAAAAAAAATTCAATGCATTTATTAAATTTTTTAAATAATGCTTTTAGACCGTTAAAAAAATAAATTTTATTTTGGCTGTCGAAATGTTCCTGTACAGCCGCCTTCATTTATTCATCACTGCCAAATCACTTTCCCCTTAAATCTTTCTTCAAATTGCTGAATAGAAAATAATCGCTAGGGGCCAGATATGGACTGTAGGGTGGATGATCAATTTCCTCGAAGCCAGTTTCCTTCAGAGCAAGCTTGGCAACACGAGCGGTGTGAACGGGGGCGTTGTCTTGCAAAAACAAAATGCCTTTGCTCAGTTTGCCCCTTTGTTTCTCGACTATGGCTGGTCACACCTTTCTTAATAGCTCGGCATAATAAACTCAAAAAAATTTTTTTCAAGTTTTGTTTTAAAATAATAATATTATCTGTATAATATGAAATGGCAGATACAAGAGTTTTTAGATACCTTATTATTCACTACAGCAATTTGCGATGTACCAACATGCTTATACTTTCTGAAAAAATCATACTTAAACGTTACCAATAATGATGCATAATAGTAGGTATTTCATAGTCACATTGACGAAAAAATCTTCAAGCACTCACTGCAAATACACAAAAAATTCTAGAAACTGTACGAGACGTATGACGTGGTCGGCGTGATGGAGCAGCAGGTTCGCGATATGGAGCCGATCCTGGCACGCAAAGCCGACGAAGGTATAGCTCTCGTGAACAAGCTTCGCATCGAACAGAAGGCCGCCGACGAAGTCAAACAAGCCGTCATGAAGGACGAGGCGGCGGCCAAGGTTTGATCATGTAATCAATAATAATCTGGCCTGCGAGTCCTAAGCAATGTAAAACAAGCCTATACTTCGTTTTTTTTTAGCATTCAAAAGAAGGTAAGCGATCTTGACGTGTCTTTTTATTGAATAACACTTTTGAAAAATAAGTCACAGCAAATAGTAACAATTAGCAAGCACATATGATCATTTACATGCTTTTGGTATCATAAGTAATAGTTTCTGTTTTCTTAAAAACGTTTTTCAATAAAAAAGACTCGTCAAGATTGATCACCCTTTTTCTAATTCTAAAAAAACGAAGTATAATTATGGCAAATTTAAATTTAAATTGCGAGAAATGTAGATCATTCACATTCTCACGAATACTCAGAAGAACAAGAAGTATGTGTGTGATGAGTGATGATATGATCTAGGACGATATTTTCAAACGATCTAAGGGCCTATGCAATGCACACAGCATATTTTTTAGGCGCAGACGACGCGTCGCTTGGTCCTATACTGAGCAATTTAATTTATACAATGTACGAATGTTTGCGCGCATGTGTGTGCCACTGTTACGTATTTATTTGTGACAGATATTTTTTTGTGTGGAATGTGTCGCCAATCCTGTATTTTTACTTACCACCGTTTTGAGTTAGTCCTGGATTACGACACTACAAGTTAAGTAAAACTTCACCAGTCGGGACCCATTCAATTCGTAACCAGCTCAAAAAATCTTGGTAATGGGTCCCGACTGTTGAACCTTAAATGAGCTTCTTGACAGAGTTATAGACCACTAGACTTATTTTCTTCCTTTTAGTTTTTAAGGCAGTCGGGTTTTTGATTTTTTTAATTTAATGTTTTTTATACTGTTGTTATTTCATATCCTCGCAATCGAAATGAAAAGCAGAGTGTAACACTCGAGCATTAAACCTATTTTCCCCTCGACGTGTCTATCTATCCAAGCCGAACCGGCTCGGGTTGTTATATAAACGTCTAGGGTAAAATGGCTCGTTTTATGCTCTTGTTGTACAATCTACTATTGTGACATGCTAGTTGGTAAGATACCTACTAGTATCGCAAATTCATATGAGGTCTGTTTGAGGTTTGTATCACGTTTGGGATTAATTTATAATTAAGTAAATGAGCCAATCTGCGTGTCTGTTACGTCAAACGGACAACACGCCACTAACGCCATCTAGCAACCAGACCAAGTTACCTGCCAGAATACGCTCATTTACCTGACTTTGATTGGCTATAGCTGTGTGTTACAGATAAAAGCTGAAGAAGTGAAAGCGATAGCAGACGAGGCGAAGGCAGACTTGGCACTCGCTATGCCTGCTATGGAGGCTGCTCAGAACGCACTGAAAGCTTTAAACAAGGCTGATATTAACGAGTTGAAGGCTTTCCAGAAACCACCGGCACTCGTACGATTCGTCATGGAGCCTATCTGCATACTATTTAACGCAAAGTAAGATTTTTTTACAACAAAAACTAAAACCTCTTGTTAGTCCTTTATATACTAAAGTCGTTATGGTTATTTAATTGAGAGCAAAAAAAACTTGGACATTATTGTGTGGCGCTCTGAGCGTTTCAAGCGCCGTTTCCTATGTGTTACGAAAATTGACTAATAATTATGTCTGTCAACGAAAAATCTCGATCACCACCACCACGAGTGGGTGTGGCGTGTGGTCGCAAAATTGCAATTGGTTTTAGTTCATGGTTATTGTCCATGGATTATCGTAACACACGGGATACGGCGGTTGAAAAGTTTCAGAGCCCTACTCAATTATTGTTTTTGAACTGTATATTTATTACATTTTAGACCAGATTGGGATAACACGAAGAAACTGCTAGGTGACGTGAATTTCATTGGAAAACTATCGGATTATGACAAAGATCACATCCCAGACGCCACGCTTAAAAAGATAAAGGTTTACCTTACTCACAAGGATTTCAATCCGGACACCGTGGTTAAAGTGTCAAAGGTAGGCACTTATATCTTATTACATCGGTATAATCAATCCTTCCTATTTAATTTAAATTTCATTTGTAGGTGTGCCGCTCCATGGTACTTTGGGTTCAAGCCATTGATATGTATGCCAAAGTATTCAGAGTGGTCGAGCCGAAAATACTCGCGTAACTATGAACTGTTTTTTATGTTTTTATTTTTATTTTTGAAATATGGTTGTAACCTAAATGAAAATAACTCTACTCCAGGCATAAGGAAGCGTCTGCTGTACTGAAAAGCGTAATGGCGGTGCTCAGAGCCAAGCAGAAAGAAGTAGAAGCAATAGAAGCTCAACTCGCTAAGATGTTGGATGACCTGAAGGTAATGAATGACTCGACTCAATTATAAATAGAAAATATACATCTTTTTCAAATATCAAATTAACGTGCTTATACGTACCTAAAGTCACCAGCACCAATATCTGACACAACAAAGCATGCATAAATATGTATGTATGTATAGCTATTTATGCAACTGTATAGTAATAGGGGTCCTTAAAACACGAGTGTGATTTCATGAAACGAGGCGTAGCCAATATAAACTCGTTTTGAATTTTTTAATTCGAATTTTACGATATGAGAGTAGATAAAATACTTTATTGTACATAATACACAAAAATAATACAAAAAGAAAACAACAAAACAAAAGAGTACAAAGGCGAACTTATCCCTAAAAGGGATCAATATCTGATACAACTCTTATTTCTAAGGCCGCTAGGACGTGTCAGATATTTTTACATGCTCCGCTGTGACAATTACTTATGCAGGTGATTGTACTCTGATGTAATGTTTTTAATGAATAGGTAGTGGAAGATGAGCGTATAAAACTGCAAGCGGACGTGGATTTGGCCGCCGCGCGACTCAGTCGCGCAGGCAAACTGACGCAGGCGCTGGCCGATGAGAAAACTCGCTGGGAAGAAAGCGTTAAGGTATTTGAGTATGTTTAGGTTGCTTTGAATTATTGAGTGCTGACGGAACTTAGTTTCAGTCCTTTAAATGCATGAGCAAAGCAGGCAAGAAAAAAAATTAAGGCTGCCTCTTATTATTTTTTAGTATTTAAGCGACCGACCTTCCTGAAATGTAATGTAACTCGCGTTTTCCCAGATCAAGGCCAAGCTAGATTAATTACACAGACAAATCTTTATTTAGAGCCGCTTCCGATATAAATAAATAAGTATAAAGAAATTACCCGTTTAAGGGTATTGGATAAATTAAATAGCGTACCTGGGCGACAGCTACTAAAATTCGATAAAAAGCGTTTTCCCAGAGATAAGAGGAAGCTAGATCGATTTGTTATTCCCAAAACCCCCACATACCAAAGTTCATCGAAATCGTTGGAGCCGTTTCCGAGATTCTGATTATATATATATATTTATATACATACATGAATTGCTTATTTAAAGAAATTATGCTAGCCACCTCCTTACAAAATTACTGGCCTTGTATAGCCTTTACAAAAATCTTCGTAGTCAATAATAAAAAAAGACTAATATTTTTTCACTAATATGTAGAGAGTGGATTTGAAGTAGCGATTACAAGTTTAATATGAATATGAATATGACTAGTACTATTGGTTAAATAGATAGATAGATTTATTTATTACATACATATCATGTTGTTTATTGGTCTTACAGAATGCAATCATATAGGTAGATAATTAACTTAAATAAATGTTATTTTTGCAACAAACTACAGTCTGTTCAATATAGGAATGAACAGAAGGAATATCGGTTTTTTGTAATGCACGCTTTAGAAAGTAATTTAGTCAGGTCTAAACTTAATTCTAATTAAAATATCGAAGACGTCAATATTGGTTTAAATTATTCACTAACTGTTGCCCGCAATTCCGTTCATGTAAAATCCGTTTCTTGCTATCCCTCGGGAACTATGCAATTTTCCGGGATAAAAACTATTCTATGTCCTTCCACGGGACTTGTACTATCTGTATACCAAATTTCACCTAAATCGGTTCATCGGTTAAGACGTAAAGTGGTAGTTAACAAAGAAACATACAGTCTTACACAATCTTTCGCAATTATAATGAATTTAGTAAGATTAACTTTGCTATTTTTCATATAATAATTGAAATACACTAAAAAAACTTTTCCTATTTTGTTAAAAACAGAAACGTCTTCCTATAAAATACCTAAAGAGGCAGAGGTAAAGAACATTCTGCAAGAAACGGAACGTTTATAATATTGCTGGCTATATATAAATATTCTGTACATTATTTATAGCTATTAATCGCCAGTTTGGAACAAAATGTGATGACCTTTAATCATATACGAATATTTAACTTTTCACAACTAAAGCACTGCACCAAATTTGATGAAATTTGGAATTGAAAAAAGCTTGCGCTTTATAGCTGAAACTACTAGTAGAATATTTTTAAACAGACAATGACAGCAAATAAGTCCACGAAACACAGTTCTTAAATTATGTATAAATATAAATCGAATTAATATTATGTAGAAAATTACGTATAATATCGTGTTATTTTTTAGTACATTACGTATTATTCCACTTAAAAAGTAAACAAAATTATGACTTCATCTTATTACTTCTTTTATTCATCATCATATGGACTAATTTATAAAGAAAATATTTTATTCTAATTAAATTAATTTTATACAGCTCAAATATAATAGATCCTTTCCACCTTTTTGATAAAAATAAAAACTTACTCGTACTAGTTTTATCCATATTAAACTTGTAATCGCTACTTCAAATCCTCTACTAATATGTATAGTAACATGAAGCCTCTCTAATATTCGCCTTACTTGTTTCGCCGGCAGAATGCTACACATCAATTACATTGCACGACTGGGGATATAATCATAGCATCTGGTTGCGTCGCCTACTTCGGCGCGTTCCCGTCGCACTACCGACGCGAGCTCGAGACCTCGTGGGTTGCTCAGTGTAGGGCACTTGAGATCCCAGCATCTGACACGTTCGAGTAAGACAAATTAAAAAACTGGCGCTAGCTAAAGTATTTATCAATTGGGTCAGACTTGCACCCTTTTACTGTATTAGTTTTGATGGTATTTTTTATTCAAACCAGAGTTGTTATTGTTTTCTTGTTTTGTACTTTAAATGGAAAACAAACGTCTTACTTAAAAAAATCATTTCAAACGATCACTTTTTTTTGAAAATGTGTTTCCATCGACTGGGCGTCGAAACTTATAAAGTCGGGGATAGAAATACGCGTAAAAATCCTTATCACTGATTTTAATGTCATTTAACTTTTATTTTAGTTTTGTCCTTGAAAAAACGTACAGTTAAGTGCACAAATATGTATCTATTCGAATCACTCAAAAATATGTTACCACGGCCTTATTACGGCGGAGTAAGATTCTGTGGTTACATATTTTCAAAACGTTGAATAAGTTATTTTTTTACACTTGACTGTACCTATAAATTTAAAATGTTTATTAATATATTTTTTTTACTTAGTGCTGAGCCCTCACTTGAACCTTTGTACCGATACGTTCGTATATCATTTCCTCGTGTTAACAACCGTATTTTGGCACTACAAAATAGCCATGCCATGTTGCTATTTGGCTACAAATAGTATGCCATATCTTAAAATTCAATCGAAATATCGATTACTGATCCTTGATATTTGCAGTTTGATAACCGTAATGGCGAACTCGTATACGGTTCGCACTTGGAACTCGCAGGGGCTGCCGCGCGACGCCATATCCACAGAGAACGGCATCCTGGTCACGCGCGCCGGGCGCTGGCCGCTCACCATCGACCCTCAGGAACAGGTGCATACAATTATCACCTCATCATACACATCACTCTTTTCCAAAACAGACAGAACCGCTAATATCCGCCAATGATATGATAACTGAGACCACAGGTGTAACGACAAGTTAATTTTACAAGTTGGTTGTTAGATTATGGTTTTAAATCAGCGTTCGAAACGTCTAGTTTGCGTTGATTTTCCGACGTTGCGCAAAGGAATAATTTCAAACGGTGAATTAATTTAAATTCTGTTCTCTTTATTATAGTGTAAGTACTCTTAAATGTATCAAACGACATAAAACCGCAAAATCACCTTCTCACGTTTTGGTTTATTATAGGCTAACAGATGGATTAAAAACATGGAACGCGAAGGAGGTCTACAAATAACGAAGTTGAACGACTCTGGGTATTTGCGTATTTTGGAAAACTGCATCCGCCTCGGCTGGCCGATGCTCATCGAAGACCTCGGGGAGACACTTGAAGCAACACTGGCGCCCGTCCTTCTTAAACAGACCTTCCTACAGGCAAGTTATAAATATCTAATTTAAAGAAACTAACTAAATTGAAAGAACAAAAAGAAAAAGTAATGTTTATTATTCCACTCAGGACTAAGACCTCAGTACAGTCACGTCTAAAGTATGTATACACAAAAAATTTGAAAAAATATGTAGCCACACATTTTCATCATAAATATGTATCTATTACTGACACCAAAAAATTGTATTCATTAAACTGTTTCAGTATTATGTAATCACAAAATGCTTCAGAAAGTTGCATACTTAAATAAATTCCATTTAAATGTGTCCACCTCGTAGGCAAAATAAGTATACATGAATGGGTTCCATATACATATAACCACACCAATTTGGCAAATATTTTATACGCCGTTTGATTCATAAATATGTATCCAGACTGCAACAACAAACCTTGTCTGACTGGCATAGAATCGTAAGTTGTATATTTAACTGATTTGACAATTCACGAAAACAGTGCGGACTTGTCACTGCATACGTCTATCTCACGATTATTCTATGACGCACTTGACAGTCCTTAGATTGAATTGACTTGTAAATATTGAGTATTTCAGTTTAGGGTCATTCTCAGAAAGGTGCACTAAGCATTTTTTTGTTTTTATTTTAATTATATTGTTAATTGTTAGTGGTAGAGCCGCACTGTAGCCAGTTCTTGGTTTGCAGTACGAATGGGCGGGCTCGACCGGGGTAGTACCACACTCTCACAGAATATCGACGTGAAGCAGGAGCTGGCTAGTCCTGCTACTGTGTTTCGTACGATGAGTGAGAGATCCGGACGCCCGCCTCCCTCCCACCCTTCCCTCTTCCTCATTCAGAAGCTGTCTTCTATAATTAAAATTACAATGATTAAAGATTGCAAATTATAGATGCTTCAGTGGATCTGTCCTCAGTGGAGGACCCGAACAACTTGATCGCTTTGGCTTAGTCGATAATGACCACTCTGGACGTTTCCAAGTATTTGGTGATCTTGATGGTGTATAAAAAATTAAATATATCCATAACCAAATTTCATCCAGCTCACTCCAGTCAGTTCATCCCCATTTTCTCCCCTTAAGGGTTGCTTTTGGAGATAAAAAACTAAGTACCCTATGTTCAGCCCCTTGACAGTCGAAACCAGTCGGTTTCGACGTGATACCGGAACAGACAGAGTTACTTTCAATTCATCACTCCATAGTATAAAACAAAGTCGCTTTTTTTGTCTGTACGCTTATATCTCTCCTTTCAAACTACGCAACGGATTTTGATGCGGTTTTCACAAATAAATAGTGTGATTCACGGTGTCTATGTATACCGTAACCGTGTTGTGCCGGAACGGGTCACCAGTATATAATATTATTTTAATGGAGTATGGATTCGTAGTATGTATGTCCCTGCCCGCATGCAGGTTACGAAAGAGACAAAAACAGTAATTCTTCAAAACGAATCAAAATATCAAATCGTGTTTACATATTTATGAATCAAACGGCGTATACAAATATTTGCCAAATTGGTGTGGTTATATGTATATGGAACCCATTCATGTATACTTATTTTTGCCTACGAGGTGGATACATTTAAATGGAATTTATTTAAGTATGCAACTTTCTGAAGCATTTTGTGATTACATAATACTGAAAAAGTTTAATGAATACAATTTTTTGGTGTCAGTAATAGATAAAATTTTGATACAATGTATGACTACATATTTATGCAACCTTGTTTTTGTATACATATTTTTAGACGTGACTGTACTACCCCGTACCTTGCACAGGTCGAGGCGAATTATAGCGTCTGTTTAAATGATAAACAAAACACCTCCGCCTGCGTCAATATAGATTATTTAATCCAGTTAAAACATAATTGTGGTGTGAGGAGGCCGTTACTCACCATTGAACGCGATAACTAGAATCCTCACTATTTAGAATCTAGAAACCTCTACTTGCGTTTTTCCAAATTTTCCTGTTGATATTCATAATATTTTGATAATATTTGCTTTAACGTGTAAATGAAGGCTCTTTTTCAAAAAAATAATCTATCGAGGTTTTTGTCAGCAATCGTGTTTTTATGAAGTCAAAAACTAGCTAATAGACTGGAAAATACACATATTAAAAGCTTGCAGTTGTAAGTATTGTGTAAGTATATTTTAAATATTTTCTAAAATCTGTAGTTTTCACTACGTACAGCGCCTTAATTTTCCCAACTATCAAATTTCTCCGAAACCATATTATTTTCGGAACTTTCATAAAACAAACCTAACCTACTGTGCTCTATAAAACCACTAGCCGTTACCCGCGACAAATTCGTTTATCGCTATCCAGCGGGAAATATAATGTTCCGGTATAAAACTATCCTATGTCCTTCTCTGGGATTCAAACTATCTCTATACCGAATTTCATCTAAATCAGTTCAGTGGCTTGGATGTGAGGAAGTAACAAACAAACAGAATTACAAACTTTCGCATTTATAATATTAGTGGGGGTTCTCTATCGTTTGCCCGAATTTCATATGCCGTAATGTATCGTTTCCCATAATCTTAATTTTCCATAAAGTAATTTATTTCTGAAATTGTAGTTTCTTCAGAGTTGACATTAAACTAACCTAACCTAGCCTACTGCATTCTATGAGATGACATTTTAAAAAATCCTGTAAACAGGACGGTTCTATATATTTTATGGCAAACATTGGTATGGCAAATGACAAGTGAAATTCGGGCAAGTAAAGGTATACGATTAGGGATAAGAAAACACACTGAGAAAAATTGTTGGTTTCGGAGAAATTTGAGCTATTTGACTATTCCAGGGTAGACAGACTATGACGTTTACTGTGAAATGGTTCCATGGTGGCATGAAATAAAGTCCTTGACCGTACCAATACAATAGGCATTTAAGCAGTGCATCGTCAACTACTTGGAAAAACTTGTATCTCAAATTAATTAAGTAAACTAAACTGAACCTTGAACCCTGCCTATGTGTTGTTAAACAGTTCACTTAAAATTGACAAATTGTGATGAGAATCTATTAAATCTCTCAAATTTAAGTTTGGCGAAGAATATGTTGTACTACAGAAGTAATAGGGCCGGATTAGGAGCCATAGCATTCAAATAAAAATCCCAGATTATGTCCGGTCAAAACTATTCTTTATTTTTTTCTCTTTTTTTCCCTATCTCTATCCCGAATTTCACTATAATGTTCAGTGATTGATGTTATGGAAAACCAAAAATGTGCTCGATTAATTCTTAGTGGTAACTAGAAAAGTTTTGCAATAAAATTATCTACTTTATTGCCATAAGTAATGGATAATAAAACTATTTTATAAGTTACTTCTTGTAATTTCATTTGTTCTTATTACTCTTATGAGTTTAAAAAAAAACCTCAAAACAGGAGATTAAATTAAAAAGTTGATTTTCTATGACATGACTTATAAAAAATTTTAAAAAAAAATCTCAACTCACCCTGAAGAAAAACTGCTGAAGACGGAAAACTTGAGCTTATTTGATAAAAAGTTAGACCTCCTTGAAGTTTACTTGAAGGCCGATGCTAAAAAACATGATTAAAACGTTGTTAGCGTAATCGTCGATAAGGCTTTAAAGTTAGAACCGTAGACCCTCCTTTATGTGTTGTAAGTCACAAAATTGACAAGTTTGAACAGCTGATCTTTGACTAGTGCAGCGAAGAATAAGTAAAAGAAGTAAGTGAAGAGGGCTAGCAGTTAAAAAAAAAATCAGAAAATGTAGGTCAGGAAGTTTTAAATCCTTATTAGGACATAGAAGTTCAAATAAAAACGACCTCAAAATCAGGAATTTTCATAATTTTGGCTCTTTTTCCCAACCAAACATGATGACGAAATGGAGGGAAACAAAAATGATGCTCGATTAATTCTTAGGAGTGGTAACTAGAAAAGTATTTGCAATAAATGGGATGTAATAAAACGATTTAAGGTATTTTATGTCTTGATTTGTTTCAATATTAATTTTAACGCTCAAAAAAGAGATTGAAAAAAAGTTGAATTTTCCTGTGACATGACTTATAACCAAAAATGAAAAAAAAAAAAAAATCTCAACTCACCCTGAACTGAACGCAGTAACTGCTGAAGACCGAAACTTAGTCTGACCACTTAACCCTCTTCTTGGTATTGTATCATATAATGATACATAAATTAGAACATTTTTTTGTAAGTTATTTTTCTTAGCTCTACTTGAAAAATTAAACTTGTTTAAACTTGCCCAGAAAAGGTTTAAGAGTTGGAGTTGGTTGGATGGTCGTGGTGAGCAAACAAAATTATTTTAGTTCATTGGATGGTGAGTTGTTTAGATATTTTTTTTAGTTACTATAAAATAACATGTTTGTAAATATAAATGTATGTACATAAAATAACCCAAGTTAATCCAAGAGCTGATAGTCATTTAGAGTAGGTATGTTGGTTGGTAGTGAGAAGGCGAGCTGCCAAACGGGATGTTAAGCAAAGGGGGGGCTTTATATCTGAACACAAAAACAGACTTAGCTGAAGGGTCAGTAGGGAGAGATATTCCATGAAAAAACAAATTATTTAAAGCACATTTAGATTTCAACTGACAAATAACTTATAATAAATATTACAAAAGCTAGCTTATTTCGGTGGGACATACTGCCAGTTGTGAAGACAAGTATAGTGAAGGAAGTTAGGTATAATGTTGCCACAAACACCTGCTCCAAAATGTCTCCAGCTCTAGGAATTTTATTGACATTACAAAAAATAGTTAATGTAGACTTGCGCGGTTGATCGACAAGCGGCGCTAAAACCAACCTAACTTAAGTTCTACAATTTTATCTGATGTGGAAAAGGCTTTAGCTGTAAAGACCACTTGAACAAAATGTTCAGCAAAATGATCAGTTTATTGAACTGTATTCATGTACCATCAGCCAAATAAGTGGTCTATCAATTTTTAAACAAGCTCCTATCAAATGAATATGTCGCTAAAGTAGAACTTTCAAGTTGACAGACACGTCTTTTGGCATTATTGTTTTATGACATGCAAACGATTATCAACCTTAGTGGTAGACCACATATATTTGGCTGATGGTACCAGGATGGAAACTTAAACAAAACAATTTCACTATGATTTCCTAGACAAAAGTATGGGATGTCAACATGACATTTAGTAACACAAAGGCTCCACCCTTGTTCCACCCTATATGATTCAGTTTGTTCGACTTTGTACTTTCGCCTTTCGTCCATCGAAAATGCGAAAGCATTTTTGCAAGAGATGAAACTGAAATGTTTACATGGTATCTGGTTCATTCTACTAAAAATAACGGCCACTTAAGTCTCATACGATAAATGAAAATAAATAATACTTATCTGTCTGAGTTTAATTCTTATCTGAATACATTTCGCATTCACTGCCACCTGACTTGACTGACCACAGGTGCCACCGACGCGCATGTGCGTTCAAAATGTATGAATAATTATGACAGCGGCACAGGGTGAAAGTCACGGTGACGCGTATATACGTCGGTGGCAGTGAATGCGTTAGAGTATGTTTTAGACAAGGATCGTTACAAATAAGCTTATTTATTTGTAATCCCATTTTACCAATGAAAATCAAGCGAATCCTTTTTATTTTCAAAAGTATAGGTACATGTATAGAGGGCCGGATTTAGGGGAGAGCTTCCAGGACTACATGAAAGGGCCACACGATGGAGCCTTAAAAAAAAAAAAAATTTCGATAGGTCCGCTCCGCCCCTTTGTTGCCTCAAGGTCTGTTTGGACCTTCAAATCCGGCCCTGTATATAAGACCCATGCCAAAGAGACAAGTATTAAAATACCAAGTTAAATAAAACATTTACAGTCAGCATCAAAAGTAGCTATACACTTTCGTACTTTGTCGTTTTACAGCTACGTACTAAACGCCATACAATATTGTCAATGTGTCAATCCGACAGAGTAAAAAAGTGATCCGCTACGTTTGACGCTGACTGTACAGATCATACAGATATCGTTGTAACACGTATGTTACGAAACAAGGAACGAGTATGATTCAAAATGCATAGACTAGTCTTAATGTAAAACGTTTACTTAACCTAAAAGCTCTCAGACAGTAAATAACCAGGTGAGCTTAAATCTAACAGTTCATTTTGTTTCAACGGGTCAAGTTGATATTGTCACGTAAATAAAATACATATATTAGGCTAAGTGACCCAGAATTAATATCTACATCTCAAATTTTTATATTAAATTAAATTCTTAAAAGATCTGCAAAAAGAATTGTAATAAGTTAGTGTAAGTGAAACCGCGTGGGAAGTATAACAAAAGTTTATAAATTAACCCTTTTCTAGGCCCCGCGAATTTAAAGGTGCTACCACAAAATAGGTCATAGCTTTATGTTGTTTACCTATGTGAGATTAATTTAAAAACGAACCATATTGCATATTGTATATTTAGTAAGGTCGAATATTTGTGTATATTTATGTAGTTTCTATATGCACCATGCCTTGAAAAGGGTTAAAATCTATCTATTCACCTTAGCACCTCAAACAGGCAGGTTTTGCTATTAAAAGTAAGTGAACAAAATGACGAAACGTAATTCGATATGACGACTCTTGAATCTGCGAGTCACTTCGAAATTACTACCGTACCCGCTCGGGCTCAATGCCCGACCGAACATATTCGATCCGACGCGATTTAATGAAAGCGAAGCTTCTGTTAAATCGCCGATCGTCGGATGCTCGTATAGGTTAATAGGAGTTAGTTAGCAACTCCTTGGAGTCAATCAGATTTGAAAAGGAGCCAACCAAGCGATAACGAAACTCTATTGAATCTGCAGTTCTGGATTTACTCATCTCTAACACAAACTACTCGTACATACCTACGAGCATGAATTATCAGGGCATGCATTACTGTCCTACATTCCGGAACGTCAATTCAGATGTACAGTCAAACTGATTCATGTACGCACCAGGGTGGAACCTTTTATTAATCAATTTCACTATGATTTCCTTGACAAAAGATGGCTGTCAACATGACATTAGTAGCACAAAGGTATATGATTCAGTTTGTTGACTGTACTTTATCGCTCACAAATTTGACATACATAACCTCATACTTATTTGCTCTGGCTCACCTTGCCTTAAAACCTTAAAAGTTAGACATGCTGTCATTGCATAAAATAAGATAGATTATATGTAATAAAATAAAATAAAATGCTACATGATATCACAAAACATCGACCCGGTGAGTATTCTTAAACTAGACTTATAGAATACTAGCTGTTGCCCGCGACTTCGTCCGCGTAGAAGTTTAAAAAATAGTTTACATCCTATTGTCAGACCTACCGAATATACACAAATAACTCATAAAAATCGGTCAAGCCGTTTTCGAAGGAGTTTGGTCACAAACATTTTTGACCCGAGAATTTTATTTATTAGATTCAGCTGTTTTTGAATTTTTACTTAAATTAAATCTGCCTAAATATACAATAATAAGTAGTGTACAATACGACACAGATTTCAATGAACGTGGGTGACGTTTGCACAAGTACGATTTATTTAGTTTTTACTATAATTAGCTACATCCTCGTGAGTCCTTTATAAAGAACAAATTACAGATCTGTTCACTGGATATTATTTCGATTTTTTTTTAATTTATTGAATGAACAATTTGTGCTTTATAAAGTACATTCAGTCGTTATTCTTAGTGTTACAGATCTGTTCACTCACGAAGGCGCGCCCCTAATTAACTAACCCTAACAACTAATTATCAATGTGCATGAGTAAACCTCATACTTTACACGTTGTCTAAGTCTCAGTGTGCGTGACTGACGGTACGCTTGCGACTGAGAACACGTTCGAGCTACGCACACATAGACTTGTCGTACGGATACGTTTAAAACTACAATTATAAAGTGTGGAGGGCCGCGCCTCGCGCTTTAAAACGCACAAATTGTTCATTCAATAAAAAAATGACGAAATAATATGTAACATAAAACTGGTGATCCACATGTAGGTCTTAAGTACTACATCTGTTGAATAAAGTGAGGACTCAGGAGGTAAATTATTAGTGCTCTCTTTCTAATTACAAACTAAAACCCACAAACAAAAGAAACAAACGACATTCACGGCGAACTGTAAAAAGTAAAGTTTTGCGGGATAGTCGCGTTAGTTCCGTTTTTTGCCACTAAGATCTTTGTCGTATTGTAGATAAAATGCATCCTTCGCTGCTTTCTGACTTCACGAAAAACAAGGGACAAAAAAGAATGATATATCTTGATGATAATTATGTAGCGTAAAGATAGCGTATCATGGGCTGAATGGAACAATATCATATCTTAAATGTTACAGCCGCCATTAAAAGTATAGAAATAAAAATATGTTGCTGCATGTATGAATGAAATTTTTATCTTACTGCAAGACTGCAGCAGCGGAGCTAGTAAGGGCTAAAATTATTAAAGTTAATCTCTAAGTTACCTCGGTTTCGGTAACAATAACCTATAATATAAAATAATTTATAATGGCGACTGTAAAATTCATTTATCCCTAGAAACATTAAAATATGTGAGTAAAGTTCTAGGTTTCTTACTTGACTTTGGCGTTTTTTCCGTAACAGAGTTTCTTCTAGCAGGAACATTATCTTTAGGACTTAACGGAGCTGCCGATTTCTCTGCAACTTCACTCTTTCCCTTTCTCTCGCGTACCATTAGAGTGAGCCAGTTAGTAGTGTCCTGTTTTTTCTTGATGGGCGACATCAGCCTCAGATGGGGCGCCTCGCCATCCAAAACGAAATTTGGCAGGTTTTTAGTCGGCGTATTGAAACTTATAATCCTAACCTTACTCGGCGACACCTTGACAGGAGAACTGTTAGGGTTGGTGTTCGCAGAAATAGTCTTTGGGCTTTTTGGTGATAGCTTCTTACAAGTCTTCTTCTCATAATTCTTCGTCGGCGTCATGAATGATGTGCCGGCTTTGGGCGTGATGTAGTTCCACTCGCTGGACATAGCGGAGTCTAAAGAGCAGAGTTCTGGGCTAGTGTTTTCCAATACATTACTATGTCGCTTGATACCTGCCGGTAACAATTTCGGTTCAGTGTCCTCAGGAACAGCAACATCTAACTTCATCTTTTTACTTGAACACACAGGTTCCTCGCCCTCTCTGGAAGCGTTCATCAAGTCTGTCAGACATCTCTTAGTTTTCCGCACAGACATACTGTCGGTCCTCAGTCGCTTGGAGCTGTACGACCTGGGCGTCGTTATCTTCCTTTTCAAAGAGCTAGGCGTCTTATCCAGCGCGCCCCATTGCTTCAAGTTGGTAATGTCTGTCCTCGGGACCGCTTCAGCATGCCCTTTCAGTTCAAGCTGGTTTACATTGAATTCTCTCCCGATCCTCCATATTTTGTGTCTCGCGTCGTCGCTGCACGTTACTATTTTCATATCTCCTTTTTGGCACCAAGCAGGGCAGGTCACTTCGGCCCAATGCCCCACCAGTTTGACTACAGGTTCGGAATATTTGACATTCCAGATGTATGCATTCTTATCACTGCTACCGGACACCAAATACATACTGTCGGGGCTGAGGCTGGTTTTGATATAGAATGTGCTGTTCTCGTGACCAACATACCTCTGTTCGGGCAAGGAATTATACGTGGAAATATTGAAGCAGTAGATGACGTTGTCCATGCAACTGGCGTAGAGTCTCATTCTGGCGTCGTCTATGATGAGATTAGTGTAGCCGTTTTTGGTAGAGCTTCCACAGTATGGTATGGAGTGCTTCGGGAGAGGTTCCCGATTGTAAGAGCTGTAGTTCTTCCTGAGATCCCAAACTTTAATGTTACCATCGCACTCCCCGCATGAGATGAGAGTCGTATCGTCTTGGAAAACGAGGCCGGTGATGCTTATGGATCGGTGGTTGTCTAAGCGGGGTCTCTTGGTGTGGGAGCCGGGGGTCTTGGGGGCGACGGACGAGTGGCACCTCATCAGGCAGTTGTCGGGCTTGACGACGACGGCGGCCTGTCCCTGGCCCGCGCGCACGTCCCACACCAGAATGTGTCCGTCGCGGGCGCCCGTCGCGAACACGGACGGCTCGCTGGGACGGAACACCGCCGTCTTCACTGAGCGAGTGTGGTTGGAGAAGACGAGCACGCGTTTGGGAGTGCTTTCGGCGACATCCCAGAGGCAGGCCGTGTGGTCACCTGGAAATATCAGGTGATCCTAAGTATTGAAGTTATGGGATTTCGGAAAAAAGCCCGTAGGAATTTTAAATAAAACCGGCCAGGTGCGAATAGCAACATTGCAACATTAGCAAAAAAAACGGAAAAAAAACAAGTTTTTGTATGGGATTTTTCCCCCTTAAATATTTATTTTAATTTAAATATTTATTTTTTCTGTCTATAGGTTTTGTGAATATTTCAAGCGTCTATCTGTTGCCGTTATTTATTAATATCAAGCAAAAAACGGCATAACAATCACGTTCGTTGTATGGGAGCCCCCCTTAAATATTTATTCTTTGAGCTATGTTGGTCACTTTAGTTCTTTGGCGAATTTCCCTGAAGAAACTCCAAGCATATACTATATCTTGTTGTGTGACTCTTGTCTCTTCAAGAGGCCAGCAGTAACATTTTAATAAAAGGATAAATTATGATAGGTAGGCGTAATTATCATGGTTTTATTTTACTATATTTTGTTAGTAGGAATTAGTTGCATTACTTAGCGCAGGTTGTCCACCAACAAAAGGACAGATTTACATAATTATTAACTTTCTCATACAAAAAAGTGACAAAAAATTATGTAGAATTGTAGCACTTGTAACTTTTAATTAATAGGGGCTTGGTTAACCTCGTAAGGTCAATCAGTGAAGTTGGACATTAGTTGGGCCTTACGAGGTTAAAGCTGCGGGTTAACAGCAAAGCTACTGGAGGTTGACGGAGGAGGCACATAAAGGCCAGTGGACTGCACTGATATGATGCCAACGAGTTGCATTAATGAAGCGTACCAGAGACAGTGACGAAGCTGAGCTTGCGCGGCGCCCAGGCCAGGTCGAACACCGCATTGTTGTGGCACTGGAAGCCCTCGAGCGCGCCCGCCCCGCCCGCCCACCCGCCCCGCCCAGCGACGTGTCCTGCAAACGCACAAATTTTATTTATTAACACTTATTCCAACTGTCCCAGAATTTGGGTAATTGATTATTACATTATTAGGGAATAAGCAACAATTTTATTAATTTCTTTTAATGTATTTAATAAATCCATATCCATACTAATATTATAAATGCGAAAGTGTGTGTTTGTATGTATGTCTGTCCGTCTGTTCATGACTTTTGGCATGAAGATAGTTTATGGGCCAGAGAGTGACATAGGCTACTTTTTATCCTGAAAAAATGCAGAGTTCCTGAGGGAACAGCGCGCGATAACCGAATTCCACGGGGCGAAGCCGCGAGCAAAAGCTAGTAGAATATATTATAATAAATAGAATAGTAGGCTGTCTACCTAAGAGCATTCGCATCACCATCTATAATTCTTTAGTCAAACGACACCGGCCAAGAGCATATATAGCGGATACGCCCAAGATAGAGTTCCGTAGCCGTTACGAAAAATCAAGTAATATTTTTCTAAGGATTTCGTATTGTGTACGAAATCTTCCAAGTTTAGGTATTTTATACCTTAGATTGCTATTTACTCTTAAACTACTAATAATTCTCGAGCAATCTTAGCCGTAATAATTTTCCTTGTAAATTTAATATACTTACTCCCATCCTGCTCGATTTTAATGAAAATTTGCATCCAAAGTTGAATATTTCGCAAACAGATCACTGAATCGAAAAATCGTCTGGGTAACCCCCCAAAAGTTCCTATTCAATGATACCCCACACTATAGGGTTGGTTGAGAGAAAAAAAACACCACTACGTCGATGGGAGGTCCCTATAACTTTTTTATGTTATTTTATTTTACCACTTTGTTGGCATGACTGATATATATATTCATGCCAAATTACAGTTTTCTAGCACTAACGGTCTCTGAGCTTTGCCGCAGACAGACAGACAGGCAGACAGAGATAGCAAAACTAGTTGACTATGGAACCCTAAAAAGAGAGATTAGGAAAAAATATTTAGATCATGTGAATTTTTGTGTGAATATGATCTTAAGTAAGCCTTTGTCAGATGAAGCCATATTAATTTATAAATTCATTAGACATGCTCTTGTACACAGAGACTCCGTCTCTGGGCAGGACAGAGTTTAATGAGGTTCTCTGTGGCTTCCCATGAGGCTGACATAGTCACATTTGGTGTACTTAATCCTCCTTAAAATATTAGAAAAAAAAAGATAAAAAGCATAATTTCCTAGTTACTAGAAACAATTAATTGTTTGAAGAAGCTCATGCTATTTTAACTATTATTAGTTTACCAATAATCACAAACTAGAAATTATTTGATGGCATGTTGATGATCTCATTAAACATTTCTTTAGAAAAAGGCACATTGATATGTAAAGGTTCGCCATCCCTGTACTAGACCTTTATAGTTTCATTTTTAAATGGCATAAATGCAATGTTAGATTGCCTCTCATCCGAGGCAGCACTATCTATCTGTTTACATATAAACTAAAGTCTTACAAACTAGTTCCATAGGTGTAAGGCTTGAATGTACAATATCTGTATCTTTACAGACATAAAGAAGTAGGTTTTGTTCTTGTTTTGTAAATCCTCCACACACTCATTTTAAGGAACTACAGAATGGTGAACCAATTTGAGCACAAGCTACTTTAAAACTAAAAATAAATGAACATTAATTGCGCTACACTACAAAATGCTAGCCTATAAATAAGTCTAGAAACATCTTGTATAACATACGCATGTTTAACCTTCACAAATAAATTACATCTTTACCTGTATGGCCACCTTGCCATCCTCGTTAGCGAGCGCTAGTATATGCTCATAGCCGGGAGCCTCCGAGAATCGGCAAGCGAATATCGGCGGGTCCTGGTCGAACGACGCTGCCGCAGCGCCGGCCGGCTGAAGCCCGTAGAAACACTCCCTCTCGTCCACCACCAACCGCCGCAACACGTTGTCGTAGTTGTAGCGGCTGTCTGCAGAAGACGGAAATGTTAGCTTAAGTAACGTTGCAACGTTTGTACTATTAAAACGTACGTATTATATTTTTTATACTCACATATGCCTAATTGCCTATCGATGAGATACTGCAGGTCATTCATCTTGTTAATAGTGAGTTTAGCTACATTGATCCACAGTAAGGTGGTTTGTTTTCTAGAAACGATTGGAATTGCGTCTCGCCACTAAAAAAAAGCAACAATCAACACACTCATGGCGCGAAAATGGCGCACTCCTGTCATTTCATTTCATTCATTTTGTCAAGTGTCAGTGTCAATAAAAAAGCGTTTTGCTTGTACATCATTGATTGAAATTCGGAAAATGGAACGTATATGTTTTAATTAATGCTAACGAAAATACCATGAAATAAATGAATTTCAATGATTTAGTACTTTACAAGATTGCCAATGAAATTCTCCAATTCAAACTCGAGCAATAACGAAACTTCATAAAGTATTATTCAGCACACGATAAAAACGCCCATATAATTTTCCAAATGATAAAAAATTATGTTTTGTTGCCTTATAAGATAATATTTGCTAGTCACTAAAATTCGTATTCTAAAGGAATACTTTATTTCTTTGGATCCATTTTCGTTTTATTTTATTTGCAAATAAATAACAACGCCTTCTATTCTATGGCCACCCATTACGAGCGCCATCTTTCTTCTCATTGTTGTTGCGTCAAATCGAAATCACGGAAAAAGAACTTTTATCACGTCAGGAAAATTCGTATTTGTACCGAAACGTTTACTTTTTACATCATTTACTTTTGTAACTTGGTGATTTTGGAGTTTTACTCGTCCAAAACATCGCGTATCGCTTAGCATTAACCGTCCGTTGTGAAATCCCGAACTTCGCCGCTGCCCGGTGATGACATTAGTTTCAGTCGAAACATTCCGTTTCGCCTGGAGCTGGACTTCTCCTCACTAAGGAAGACGTGCGACAGAAAGTGAGCTACCTCAATCTGCCCGTAGCACACCGCATCACCCAGTATTTACTCCCAATCCGAGCCGTATGTTTATGCTTGCAGGTTTATGGAATGTGATCGATATCCTGAGAATGGACAAGGAGTCGCGTCGGGCGCTCTGGCGTGGTCCGGTGGAGTCAAGCGGAAGCTCGGTGGCGTTGGGGGGCTGCGGCTGGGCCCCGCTGGCGCTGGCGGGCTGCGGTTGGGCGCCGCTGGCGCTGGCGGCGCGCGCGCTGGGCTGCTGGCGCCGCGCCGCCGCCCCGAGCCGCGCCCCGAGCCGCGCGCACCGCTGCCGCGCATCGCCCAAGACTCTCCCTTTATGAACAACATGGATGAGATCACATACTGGATAGTGACTAAGCGCGCGCCCTGCCTTGCAGGATACGATAACCCCCTCCGCGCCGCGGCCTCTCGCGCCTTGCGCAGCCCCAGCCCTGACCCTGAGCCCAAGAAAAAAAAACGAAAACTGGCCCCCGAAGATTCCTCCGACACTGCTGAGAGACCAAACAATTATTTAACAGACCAGCGTAAGTGTGAAATTATTAGCAGCGAGAATTCTGATACGCTCATATCTGATGTTGATTTTAATATTAAAAAGTCCTCTGTGCAGGAAAAGAGTAAGAAGATGAAAAATCAGAACAATGCCAGAACGACATTGCATAAAAAAAACAAAGTGGTAACTTCAACTCCTAAGGTGATATCAAATTTGAGGCGGAGCATGCGGAAAGCCAACAACAACAATAGTCATTTGAACAGTTCCTTTGAAATTTTCAATACAAACCCTGTTAATGGTGCTGACCATCCTGCCTTGTCTAAATGTGAACCTAAAAAATATATAGAGAAAGAATGTCCACTCTTGCTGGTGGTGACCACAGTAACAAACGAAACAGTACTCCTGCTCAAAAAATTACTAATGGGGCTCTTAATGAACAATTTGAAGATATGAGTGATGTGTCTGGCTTCACAGCAAACTACATTAAATCTACTAAGATAAATTCAAAGACACCTAAAAAGTTAAGGGCTAAACCGAGTCGAAATTTAGCCAAGGAATCTAGACAGAATGCTCAGGCTAAGGAAGAAAAGTCTCTGATTGTAAGTATCAACAAAGCCATGAATACTGGGGACCCCAAGGCAATTGTGTTTAACTGCAGCACTGACTCTTCGCAAAACATAATCAATATTGTTTCTATAGACAAAGACTCAAAACCCAATCAACTTGACAAAAGCACATCTTTGCTGAAATTCATGGACAGTAAGAAAGTTGTGAAAGACATAAGCTCAAAAGAAGAGAACAGAAATGGTATCAACACCTCATTTCAGTCCACCAGCACTATAGGCTCTAGATATCCAAAGAGACACAAAACATTTATAGAAGTGACAACACAGGACAACTCGGAGCAAACTGAGCCTTCTAAACAAAGCTCTAGAAGGCCCACATCAAACAGTCTCCACAAATTGGTTGGCCCTATTTGTGTCCCTTCAGAAAACACAGATGTTCTCTCTAGAACAAGGAGCGGGCGAAGCATAGGGGCTACAAAACATCCAGAAAATTCTGTGTTTGTTCTCAGCAATTCTACAGAACAAGTGAGTTCGGTGGCCACAATGAATGTGGCAAGTCCTGTGCAGAACGAACACAGAGACAGTCAGAAGAAGAAGAGGTTATCATCAAAAAGTGTCCGTGCTAGGAAATCTCTGAACAAAACGGGACAATCTGCTAAGGATTCATTTAGGGAAAAGAGTGGGTTTGCTGCCTGTTTCTCTGACAGTGATGACGATAAGCCGCTTAAACCACAGAAATACTTGTCATAGCTTTAATATTATCCAGTTAGTATAAGTATCCATGGGATGTGTAGAAATGTTGGATTAAATCTTGTGATTTAGGAGTCTCCCAATTACATGGTGTGGTATTGGGCTGAAATTTTTTTGTTTGATGACGAGTTGATCCAGATATTTTGACTGATTTGTAGTCAGAGAACCAGTGATGAATTGTGAACTGTATATGATAATTTTTATACTTTATTATTTTACATAATAGTATTGATTGCAGTGCTAGCAAGTTTTAAAGAGCAAAGATTTAACATTAAAGTTATAAATTCATTACAAACATTTTTATGGATGTAGACTGATTTCAGCTCATGTGACCTGGCATTGTGTGTACATTATGATCATTATGCTAGTAGCTGCGCTGTACTATCAAGAGCTGTTTAAAGGTTATTATGGTGTACATCCCATGGAAAATGTCTAATAGGCATTTCTGTACATATATTAAAATGGCATGTGTACAGGAGGTTAGCATAATTGGCAGACAATCAGCTATGGCTAATTTATTTAACCAACCAGCATGCCGCACCATGCGTTGAGGTGTCTGTGCCCAGTGCAGCGTTTATACAAGGCAGTTATTTAGGTGTTTACGCTGCTGTCTTTACAACTACTTCTTGATAAAATCATTATGTTGGCTACCTACAAGATTTTGCTATGATTATTTTATTCTATTTCAACCTCGGCATTAACTTGAGCATTGAATTCAAAACTTGAATTAAATTCAAAAATTCTAATTGTGACAAGGCGTTCAAAAATGTAACTAAACATTCTACATAACTGTATAAAAGTGCACCTTTTTTGATCACATGTTTTTGTGCACCTTGCTGGCTATTTGACGCCAAAATTAATTTTATGTATAACTTGATTTTAAAAAGAACATGTTATTTGTAATTTTATGTACAAAGAACAATTTTTTGTATAGACGGTGGCGCCGCTATTTTTTGTATTGAAGGTGGCGCCGCCAGGGGTTATTCTGTAATTTAGTATTTATGGCCAGGCATGTATGTATGTGTGAATTCTAACTTGTTGGTTACTTCAGATGAAGTTTCCATTTATCTGCTGTTGAATATTGTTCTAAATTATGACCTCTTGTTGTTTCCAAGGACATTTTTGCTAAAATATTTAAGGTGTTTACTGAAGTAAATGCCGGATTATGTGCAAAATAGGATAATATATTTATTGATTAGGTGTTAGAAATCATCAGCCAGATTGGTTTTAATAACATCAGTTTATTTTTTAGCGAAACCTTCGAGCGCTCGAATATAATGTATTGTATGCAACGTTGTCAAGATTTTACTTTTGTATATATTATTAGTAAAGACAGTGGTTCAAACGGCCGAAAACACCCGACAGCTTGTACCCCACCTAGGCGTAGTTTGTGTTGTATTGTATCTCATAGAACATGTCGTATTCGATTATACACAATTAAATTAAATTTATATTATATAAAGTGCCATTTTCTCATCACTCCAATAGTTCAGTACCTTATTTCCATGACTAAATAAAATAATGTTAATTTAGTTAAGATTAATTTTAAATAATGGTATAAACACCTTGTTTCTGTTTTATTGAAAATTTTGTGTAATATATTTGTAGCATTTACGCATTTAAATTAATAGTAAAAAAATCCTATTAATAAATATGGTTTATATTATGCGCTTGCGAATGTTGTTTATTTTATTCCGGGATACCTATTCGTATTTTGTATGTAAATAAATTCATGACATTTTGACTGACTGGCGTGTTTGCCGACTTCCGACGCCATCCAAAGCTGATTCCTAGAGGGGATGCCCAGACTTTCAGAATTAAAAAAAAAATAAAGTGTTTATTTAGCAAAGGACACTTGTTACAGTTCATGCGATTTATCTATCAGACTCCAAACTAGGCTGAGCCTGTATCTTGGTAGCCTGCGAGTGTGTTTAACAAAATTAGCAACAGTGTGACAGAAAACATTGTTACAAACTAAATGGGTACCAAAACAACGGATTTGCGATTGCAGTGTGTGTGTTTGAGCGCGTGCGTGTACGTGTGTTTGTGTATGTGTGTGTGTGTGTGTATTGGACTAAATGATTTACTACCATTCTGTACAAATGGGAAATCGTCCACATGAATTGCTATTTTGAATTCGGATACTAATTAATACGGTCCACGGTGTACGGGCTACTTGATTGACATGCGAAATATCGCTAGATGGCGTTAGCATCGTGAGATCCGTTTGACATTTGTGTCGATAACTAGCCAAACTTGTAAAAAAAAACCAGTCTCGCAACTCAGTTCTCCTACCGTAAAAAGTTGTGAGATCCATGTAATACCAAGTCGGTTAATTTATTCAGTCCCTACTTTAAGTGTCCTTCTGTCTTAAGTTATTTATTTTACTACGTAATTATATAGCTAACCTAACATCTTATAGTGACCATATCAATATAAAAAGTATTTTATGTTTTAAATTATAGATTGACTTGATTGGCTTTCTTTTTTCGCCTTTTTTCCTTCCAATAAGCACCAGTTAGAGCCGGGTTGGATTGCTAGTAAAATACAAATCAATTCCAGATCACCAACTTTGTGACCCGCATCTCCGGTATGCCCGAGGATCAGCACCAGGCTTGGGTGTAGTGTAGTCCACGCAGCAAGGCATATCCCCTTGGGGAAAGCGTGTACTTCTGAGGATGTAGCCAGAGCCATCGTGTTTCTGGCAAGCGACCAGTGCGAGCTGGTCTCCGGGGCTTTGCTCAACGTGGACAATAGGAAACTGACTTTGTAAAGCGTCTGACCAACTATACCGATGAGGAATACTAAGCTTGGCTGCGTGCTGCCGAGAACGTAGTTCCGATGAGACGCGTGTGCTCTTCTGAGGACGTCGGCAAGATAATCGTCTTCTTGGCCAGCGACGAAGCCCAGCTGATCACGGGGACTAACGTGCAAGCAGACGGAGGGATGAATCTAGGGACTACGAGCAGTAACCTCATTTCACAGCAAATGAAGTAGAAATATAATTTAAAAAGTGTACAAGTTCTTTTAAATACCTAATACCGACGCAAAAAGAGGGGTGTTATAAGTTTGACCGCTATGTGTGTCTATGTGTCTGTATGTCTGTGTGTATGTGTCTGTCTGTGGCACCGTAGCTCTTAAACGGGTGGACCGATTTGAATGCGGTTTTTTTTATTTGAAAGCAAGTTAATACTTTAAAAATAGAACATATGTACTTTAGTTTCCTGTTAACCTCAGCGGTCCCTCGACACCGACGACGCTTAGATAAAAAAAATATTACTAGGTACTTAGGCTAATTTTGCGGGAAATCAGCATAGTCCCCGCGGGATAGGGATAAACGAATTCTTCGCAGATGAAGTCGCGGGCAAAAGCTAGGTATAGTGCTTAATTATTTTTTACTTTTTAGTTGTCTTTTTTGGCGGCTTTTTTTTATTATTAGCCTTATAAATAAAGTTGCTGGGCAAAAGTTCATATTCATATTGATATTCATTTATTCATTCAAATTCATGTTCATTTATAAAAATAAAAGAAGGTGAAGATGGTCGTTACACAGATGGTCAGTACATGAAACCCTGTTCGGGTATAGAATGTCAGTCAGAAGTTTCTTCTTCTTTCCACTTCTTGGTGATGGCAGGATGATTTTTGGTAAAAAAATTAAGGTAACGTGTTAAGTAAGGATAAAATTTATTCATGTACTTAAGGGCTGACTCTTTACTCGGCTGTCGTCTTCCGTCCTCCAGTGGATATCTTCCGGCTGACGATGAGGTGTGGAAATGAAGGACTCATAAATGTTATCCTTTTGTAAATAAGTAGACGAACCTCCTGGTTAAGTAACCTTAGAGACTGGTTCGGAATGAGTACCAGATTCTTCTTTCGAGCGGCAGTCTCTAAGGTAAGGATAGCCCTAATGATCGCCGACCTCCGATAGGAGAGGGCACCGGAAGAAGAAGTAAATAACTAGGTATTTAATTCTGTTTTAGAAAACAGCAAAAGAAGTTTTTTTTGCATAAAACGGACCCTGATTGATTCCTATCTCATCTGATGTCATTTATAAAATTATTTAGTTAAAAACTTAACAACAATACAATACAATAACTCTTTATTGCACACCAACATATAGCAAGCAGTACAGAAAACAGGTATATATATACACAGAGACTTTTTGAGGTAAGCAATAGGCGGCCTTATCGCTTCAGAGCGATCTCTTCCAGGCAACCTTTACAATGGAATGGATGGAGAAGTAAGTGTTGGATTCAGTATAATGGCTGTGGGAGTTGTTGGTGGCATGAAAACACTTTTTTTACACCAAGAAACAGTTTATTTTAATTAATAAAGACAAGAGACACACGCGTTACATCGTAAGCATATTCAAGCAGAGAGAGAGGGGGGCAAGCGGTGTTGCCATAATAAAAACATAAATAAAAGTACTCTTGTTGGGTTCCCAACAGTAAGGAATAAAATTTAGCAGGTGGTTAATTTACAGTACATTACAGCAATATCAAGAATACATAACTATTTATACAATACACATACACAACAACAACAACTTAATTATTCGTTGACATACTTACTTGAGATATGCTATCATTTTAAAACACTTGTGTATACATACTCGTATATTGCAACATGCTTTTGACGGGATTTAACCAAAGATATAATAAGGTAGGTAACATACAAGTTTTTTACTAAATTAAAATAATAATAATAATTGTTTATTTGCTTAGAATAATTAGATTACAAAGGATGTTACAAATTAATCAAGACGCCTTACACTAGTTTACTGGTATATAATTTAAGTATTCGCTCGCAATGAGAGATGTGCCGGGGGGCTACTACGAAATCCTAAAATCGAAGTTCGTATCGTACCGTTCCTCTCGCTCTCGTATTAAACAATATTAGCTTCAGCGGGACGGCAAGATATAGGTACACACAAACATCACGCCTGTATTCACAAATGGCAAGCAAGCAATTTTAGGTTTAAAGTTTGTCAAAAAACGGTACAATAGTGACAGGTTGCTAGCCTGTCGCCTACGGTATACCTTAACCTATATCCTCAGTCGCCTCTTACGACATCCACGGAAGAAACGGCACGGGAAGATACGAAGTTGGAATTTTGTTCGTAGTGACCTGTGCCTGAGCTAAATTTATTTAGTCATTTATTTGTCAACAAAGAAATTACGGCATTACAGTTAAAACACCAATGCGCTGTAAAATTCAAATTATACAAAAAAAAATAGGTACACAAAAGACATAAAGTACACAAAAATTACGTTAAAGAAAAACTAATTAGGGATTTTTGAACGTCGTCTTCTCCGCTACCCTAAAACGACGAAACACCACAGCCTCCGGCCAGAAGTCGGAGCGCAGGAACATCTGCTGATTCTTGGCAGGTAATTGGAGTCTAAATGAGCTAAAATTCTTAGCCCTTTGAGACTCGAGCGAAAATGTCATATTAGTTCTTAATCTGCTGCGTGAACAAGCTGCTAGTGCCTGCTCCGGAGCTCAAGGCGCTTCCCCCATCGACCTGGACCGTGGTGCCAGTGATCAGAGCGGCGTCATCGCTGGCGAGGAACACGATGGTCTTAGCAACGTCCTCGGCTGAACACACGCGCCCCATGGGCACCGTGGTCTCCGCGACCTTCAGCCAGCTCTTGTACTCCTCGTCATCGTAGCCGGTGAGACGCTTTACGAAGTCGCTTACCTAGTTGAGCATGAAATAAGTTTTTGGTAAAAATTTAATTTATAATACAATATTTTTAAGCTGACTGTACTTTTTGTCGACTACACTTGCATTGCCACCCAAACTACATTTGCATACCAAATTTAAAGACAACGCCATTAACAGTTTAAGAGTTCCGTCCTGTGGAGACGATCCTAGCCGGACTACCAGAATGTCACTTCAGAATGAGTTGCTCTAATCTACTGTAAATTGTACCATCTGCTAAAATGTATTCCTTACTTCTCTCCATTGTAAAGGTTGCCTGAAAGAGCTCGCTCTGAAGCGATAAGGCCGCCTATTGCTTACCGTAGAAAATCGATCGATCGAGCGGTAAATGATGTGTTTGTATTGGTTTATGAAAAATACATCACTTGCAACAAATCCTCGCACATCTCTCATGGAAACGGAGACTTAACCGGATGCAATAATTTTAATACTCCATCTGGACTCGGGAAAGAATTCGTTTAGGTATCATCCCGCGGGGACTACCTATGCAATTTTTCAAGTTAAACTATTTCATGTCCATTCGCCTAGTTGGAAATCAGTTACTGTCCAGCTGACCTAATTTGGCAGACACTCCGATGACTTCTACAGGAAGTAAAGACAACGTGTCAAGCAAATTGTCAGAGACTCAAAACGAACCTCAATGTCAGTCCCAGACATAATCTGCAACAATCAAAGCTACAAATTAATCCAATGGTATATGTGAAGTTCGCAATCCACACTAGGCTTGCGTAAGAACTACAGCTCAAGTTTTCAGAGGCTTTTGTTTAACAGAGGGATGTATATGGCAGATGATGAGCCACGGATTGACAGAAATTATGTTAAATTCTTTACTTTATTTGAACCGTTCATCGGGAGATACGCAAACTGTCTTAGAACAATCATCAGAACACTTACGGTAATTCCGGGGCTGACTGTGTTGACCCTCACGCCCTTCGGGGCCAGCTCGAGTGCGGTCAGACGCGTGAAGTGATCCAGTGCTGCCTGTAAAAGTTTAGCAAATAAATAAGTTCATAGGGCCTAAAGTCTTCTTTCAAGGTATATAAAGAAGTAACATGGATCTTGGCAACGTTATAATATAAAGTTACTCCCGATTGTGACTTGTGAGATCGGTCGGTGCTGCTGCTAGCAAAAACACAATATATAGGTACTAAAAGTAGTAATCGTCAGTGAACAACCTGAGCGAAGTTAATTTTCTTCTCTAACAAAATTCTGCTCGAAGATTTAGAGAGTCCGTCCTTAAGTATATCATAGGTTTTGGGTATGGCAGGGGCACAGAAAAAAACACCAAAATTCATCTTTCAGATGTTGAGTAAAAACGACTGGCTGAACTATTCATGAACGGTGTCATACGTAGAGCAAATTTTAACAGTTTCCTTATCGTTAAAAGGTTGCTTGGAAGAGATTGCTCTTTAGCGATAAGACCGCCTATTGCTTACCTTGTAATTTTTTCTCTGTGTATCTGTTTTCTGTATCGCTTACTATTTCTGGTGTACAATAAAGAGTCTTTGTATTGTATTGTATTGTTATTGGCATCACATATAGTTTTTTCTTCTGTACCAGTCCACGGCTGCTTTAAAAAAAAACAATAACAATGAACTAAAAGAACAAAACAAGTCTAACAACTGATAGCATGGTGTTCGATTGTGTCACTCTGAAGATGAGCTCTGGTTGAGTTCGAAACGCGTCAGTGTAGTGTGGTGGTGGTGATAGATGGGTTTGTGTGATTTGTGTGTGTTCTTACAGTGTGGTGGTGGAGGAACTGCATGAACACGCATATTTTGCATAAGCTTAGCTATCGTAAGGTCGCGGGTGAGCAAGGAAATTCTTTTAGTTCATTGATATGGACCTCCGCAAAGTAACGCCTGATTCAATAAAAAACAGCAATGTCGTGAAAGTTAGTTGTTGTTCATTATGATTATGGCGTTCTAAGGGGGAATCCTTCGTTCAATAGTGGACGTCTTGCGGCTGATGACGATGATCTCAAAGACAATGTTAGCTCTCACTAACTCCTAAGATTACCTTAGCCATGCCATACGGCAGAGTGCCAACAACGACCACTGTGGCAGAAATACTGGATATGTTGACGATGTTTCCCTTGGCTGCGATGAGCGCAGGCGCCAGCAGCCGCGTCAGGTTGTACACGCCGCGCACGTCCGTGTTGAACACGCGGTCAAACGTCTCCATGTCGGTCTTTTCCAAGTTAGTGCGGGCGCCCACTCCTGCGTTGTTGACGAGGACGTCCAGCCTGGACAATATTTACATATATAGTTTTTAGATTTCTGTTAATTAGATACCGTTACTTAAATGATAATAATGATGTCCTCTATGTCGTGCGTGTCCGACAAAGGCGAAGCTTTAAGTTTGTTATTTATGGCCCCGAATATGGCAGGCAAAGCCAAAATTAAGAATCAGCAGTAAATAAATATCACGGGACATTTAACACCATTAAAATTGACCTAGTCCCAAACTAAACAAAGCTTGTACTATGGATACTATGCAACGGATAAACATACTTAAATAGATAAATATTGTATACATTAGGATTCGTCATTTGGTAGGTGACTTGTCTTGTCCATCAATCTCCCCTTTAAGTTTCTCGTGTGGCTAACGGAACATCCTGTAACTTAGCCAAAATATACTACAACTTGAAATAGCGTTTACATATGAGGGCTTTATTTGTACTAATAATATTTTTACTTTTCTATAATTGCTACTCTACGTAGCCAAGAAAGTTTTCACTATAAAAAAAAATACGAAACGGTACGCATACGTTGCATCACTGCGATTCCGTACCGTCACCGTTTTTAAAGCAGCGGTGTGTTCGCTCCTTTAATTCACGACGCAATCAAAGTCGAAGTCAAAGTCAAAATATCTTTATTCAATTTAGGCTATAACAAGCACTTATGAATGTCAAAAAAAATCTACCACCGGTTTGGAAAAACCTCTGTTGAGAAGAATCCGGCAAGAAACTCAACGAGGTATATTTTTTTTAAACAGATTTACAATATTATTAAATGATGTCTATACACAACACAACTTTATTTTTAACACAATGCAAAAACACATAGCTACCTACTTACCTTCCGAAGTGTTGGAGCACTTGCGTGGCGACGAGCTGGCAGCCGTCGTCGGTGGCGAGGTCAGCGACGAGAGCGAGCGGCGTGTCACCCGGCGCCGGCTGCGCGCACGCAGCGGCCGTGGCGCGCAGGTTGCGTTCGTTGCGTCCCACCAGCGCGAGCCGCGCGCCGCGCGCCGCGAACAGCCGCGCCGTCGCCGCGCCGATGCCTGCGCTCGCGCCGGTCACTAGCACCACCTTGCCCGAGAAATCCATTGTGTTCTATACGACGCTCCAAACTGAACTGCCGCCTTTCATTGCTAACAAGATATATTATAGAGATTGTGACTGGTGACGCTTTATCGTAAGTGGTGCTATAGTTTGATTATATCGTCAACATACCTACTAAACATGTTGCATGGTCTTGTGCAATATCTGACCGGCGCAATGACCTTGAATGTCTGCTTAACGTTAGTGTGCGGTTGTTTATAGAATTTTTTATGTGTCTATTCAATCCACTTTAATGATTCCAGATTCCAAGGATTTATACCAGGTGAGGCCAGTCATATGAGCAAATAATTAAAACATAGATCATACTCCTCAAACTAAACAACATTAGTTCAGCGACTTTTAAAAATAATTAGTTTTTTAATTTTTATTACACTAAAGTTAATTCAAAGAAGCAATGTGAAGCAAAATGCTTGATGTTTGTAGCGTGACAGGTGATAGGCAAAGTCAATTGGGTTCATTGATTGCGTAAATTGATAGCAGTATTTAATTTGTAGGAAAAAAGGAAAATTCAAAGATTCCATTATTTTTGAAAGTCGCTGAACTAATGTTGTTCAGTTTGACGAGGACGATCTATGTTTTCATTTATTACTCGTATTACAAGCCACACCCGTTATAAAATTTTGTAATTGTATTTGTGATACTGGCGCTGGGCCGCTTTCTGCATAAAACACATAATTAACACAAACTAAATATGGCTGAGGATCGTTTAAGCTACGAGTACGTTCTCATGGAGCGATTCCTGTCGTTTGATCCGGAGGCCTAGTCTTGCTGTGATAGTAGTGGGACGTACCTACCTATACGCCTATACGGATCGAAATGATCCTATGTGAGGTGTCGGAAGCTAGCTTTTTCAAAAATATTACAGGTTTGCGAAACAATTTTTAAACAAGGATGTCTTTTGCTAATGGCCAGCAGTTTAGTTAGTGTGCCAGCCTCCCCCCTCCCAACTACAGGTTGTTTTTTATACCTACATGGAAAAAAATAGCGGCAGTAGTAAATAAAACGAATTTAAAAAGGAAAACTTTCACAGCGAGATAGGCTTTACAAATTAGCGAGGAAATAAGGATTCAATAATTAACCAGATTTGTGGGATCAACAAAAAAGACCGAACCCGAATAGCCCGTAGAGCCTAAAGGGAGAATAGAATGCAGGTACTTCTCCCGGTTTTCCAGCAAATGGGCTGAAGCAAGACTCTTTAGGTAGACAAGAAACTTTTCCAACCCTCTCCTCCCTGTAGTAAGGTCCAGGGAGTTGGAGACGTGCAGCCGGTGGTTTTTAGCCGGATAGAGTCCAGCCCGGTGTGGGTCTGGCTCCTACCTTTCCTGTCGTCCATAACGGATTTGACTCCTCAAATAACATTTGTAAACCAAAAATATATGTAAGTATACAAAAGCAAGAACCTATATAGTGTCTTTGACCCCCCCAAAAACAAAAGATTTGCAGCGATCCCCTAATATAATTTCTGAACTAAAATATTGATCAAGACCCGGATACAAGTATGAGTTCGGATGATTCGGACAGAATCCATAGAGGTTAGTTACAATGAAAATACAAATGGTCAATATAAGTAGTCAATATTTAATAAATATTTAATTATATTTAAATGCTCAATTACTTTCTTTCTATTGCTAAATAAGCGAAGCCGAATTTCGATCGGACATAAAGATCATAGATACCACGACATTTCAACCCTAGTCTGAAGAAGCAAATGGTTTCCACACTGTAGGTCTAATTCAATTCCAGTGGCTGATAACCCGTCGTACCCAACGGCCTGCTTGTCTTGTCAATGAACGCGTTATAGTAGTTTAGACTGATATGAAGTAACATAATAAACTATCGTCTACGCAACGAACGCCGTGCGCATAATCGTGTGCAGTCGTATGACCTGTGCGCACGGATACAATCTGATTATCCTACTAATATTATAAATACAAAAGTTTGTGTGTGTCCGTATTTGTGGACGTGTGTGTTTGTTACTCTGTTAGGTTTAAAAGGTTTGATAGATTTGAATTAAAATTGCTACGTAGATAGCTGAACGTCTGGAATAACACACAGGCTATACTTTTTATTCCGATATTCTAATGGGAACCATATAAAATCCCAATAGCTAAGTTAAGAGACATAAAATTTTGCACCAGAATCCTTCATGTAAAGTTTAAGCGAGCGAAGCTAAAACACAGTTTATTTGTTTATGTATTTCCTATGACAAATTCGTCTAAGTAATTAAAAATTACGTAACCGCCCTACTAGCAACCACAATATCACGTCATAAGGAAAACTTAATGAACTGTACTTCCCCAAGCAAATCCATGTTGCATATCCATTGAGGAAACCTAACGGAGATAAGCAACCTTTATAAATGAGCCTGCTTTTCCTCCAGCTCCATTGATGAGGGAGCTGCGCGAGAGTCATCGTTTGAATACTAAAATGGATTTCAAAAATAAAGTTGTGTTAGTTACTGGGGCCAGTTCGGGCATCGGCGCGGCGACGGCGCGGCTGTTCGCGGCGCGCGGCGCGCGGCTCGCGCTGGTGGGACGCAACGACCGCAACCTGCGCGCCACGGCCGCTGCGCGCGCGCAGCCGGGGCCGGGTGACACGCCGCTCGCTCTCGTCGCTGACCTCGCCACCGACGACGGCTGCCAGCTCGTCGCCACGCAAGTGCTCCAACACTATGGAAGGTAACCATCTCCGCTATTCTCTTCTCATTTAAGGTCAACACCCTTATCCAAATAATATGTGTTAAAAAATCTCACACTCTTTATCTCTTTCTAATCATGCGTCGCGAGGCCGTTGCTAAGTCGCTTCTAAATTTGTATTCTTCATATTTTTGATTAAAAGTGAACAATAATTGCATCTATCTCTTTTAATTCTAAGTGCAGATGAGGCCAGACATATATAGCTTACTCGTTCGGTAACAGCTTATTTCAGTGTCTAATCTTTTCTTACTACTAAGTATGGTATGTACTTCAGAAAGTTCAATTTCAATGCAACTGCCGGATCCAATGGATTACCTACAGTCTTGTATTTTGTAAATCATTATAGTTCTCCACATTGATTTTGATGGCATACAATAATCGTAGAAGCATTATGCTACTTAATATTTTTTAACTATCCTCAAACTTTAACAACCGCACTTTTCCCAGATTGGACGTGTTAGTGAACTGCGCCGGAGTGATGGCCATCACATCCCTGGAGACAGCGGACATGGCGACTTTCGACCGCGTCTTCAACACCATAGTGCGCGGCGCGTTCAACCTGACGCGGCTCGTGGCGCCCGCCCTGATAGAGACTAAAGGCGCCATCGTTAATGTGTCCAGTGTAGCAGCCACCCTAGTTCATGTTGGAAGCTTGCCTTACGGGATGGCTAAGGCTGCTTTGAATCACTTCACGCGGCTGACAGCTTTGGAACTGGCTCCGAAAGGCGTGAGGGTCAACACTGTTAGCCCTGGGTTTACGGTGAGTTTAGGATTCACTACGCACTATCTTTAACCGTGCCTTCGCTCAAAAATATTCCTTTGATCACAATAACGCCTGATGCTAAGCAAAGATGTGGTCTAAGATGGAGCACGCTTTCGTAATAAATGCCCATTCACCCTCGATTTGATGACGGCCAGATTGTAGCGATCAGGCACCACAGAAGCAGAGCCATTCAGCTGTTCTGATAGTAAAGGACGAGCGAAAACGCTTTGTTTTTCAGTAATTCAGATTAATTTTCAACTTTATACTCGTAATTTGTACTCAGTCAGTACCAGAAAGCCAAGGGTCAAGGGCCAAGGCCAAGGGGCAAAATTACCGCCGCGGTAGGTGGACTGATAAGTGATGATAAGTTATCTGATCCCCTCATATCGGCTCGGCATTGAAGATGCATTGAGGTTGCCACTTTTAGTAGGAGCTACTGACAGTAACAGAAATATACTCCTAGAAATATACCTATACTCTCATCTGTTATTTGATGACTTTTATTATAAATTTAGATACAAATACCAAACTAGAATACTTCTATTAACAATAAAAAAAACAGAAAAGCTAGTCTCCAGTAATCGAATCTGACCCTTCAAATTCTCTTGTTGCGTGCTCTCCACATACACCAAGCGTAACAATGGTGTACAGCTACTACCTTATCCACACAGCGCAATTTCAATTCAAGTTTTTTTGTTATGTAAAATTGTAAAGATGAATCATTGATCAATACAATAGGTAGTAAAAATAATAATTTGTTCTATGTCAGTGCTACTACGAGCAGCTTGTGCACCCCTGACCTACCTAACATATACAATTGTATAAACTTTTCATCATCAAGTAACAGATGTTGAAATACTCGTAGTACTTAAGTATGTTTGCACGCCGCACATTTGTATTTTAAGTACCTAAGCTATTTATAAAGATAAAGTACATGTTCCTAAATTACTAATGCGTGAAAGATATGAGGTCATATTATTTGAAAAACTTCTGTCAAAAATCTTTGTTCATTTATAAACACTGGACAAAGTATTCTGGACGTTATGCTTATCATAACTTGCCTTGAATAAGGTTAATCCTTAGATTCTTATATCAAAAATAGGGGAGACCGAGGAGAGTTGTGACAGAGGAGAGTAGATGACAAGTCACGTCCCCTTGTCTATGGTTTTAATTTTTTTTTTCTCCTTCTGACTGGGGCAAAGGAACTGGCTCATGCATACATGTTTAGGTATTTAACGTTTGGGCTCCACAGAAAACCAGCGTTACTGCACATAATGTGCGGCAACACATGCTGAGTGGAGACCGTTTTCGGTATCCTGCCGTGTCACCAAGTAACATAGTTTTAGTGCTAGTTTTAGTCTTAGTTTTAGGTGGTACTTATGGAGCCAAAATAAACCTTTCTTTCTTTCTTTCCATAAATCGACGTTGTCACAACTCTCTTCGGTCTCCTACTTCATACCATCATCATCTTATGCTCATCTTATTTGTAAGTCAACAAAGGGGGAGCAGCCACAGCATCTTAGAAGTTGTAGCTGGTAAATACTGTCTTTTGACGTGGAGGCTCAGTCAGAGAATTAAATCAGCCATAGGACGTCCACTGTTGGACATAGGCCTCCCTTATCGACCTTTAGTAGCTTCGGTAGGAAGCGTCTGCATCTACCGTGAACCCCCTTTAACCAGGTCATCCGTCCATCTCGTTGGTGGACGTCCTACGCTGCGCTTGCCGATCCGCGGTTTCTATTTGAGAACTTTTCGCTTAAACAGCCATCTGTTCTCAATGCTATATGGCCTGCATCGATACATCAATACAAGTAAATCTAAATATAAATGCATTGAGAAAAAAAACTATATTTATGTAGGTACTATGTATAACAGGTACAACGTATATAAGCAACGCCGCCGCCCATGGACACTTGCCCACACGAGGGTTGTCACAGGTGCATTGCCGGCCCTTTGAAAGCCTGATAAGCTTGTTTTTTAAATCCCTAAGCTGTACCGCTCCGGAGACACCGTCCCAGGAAGCTGGTTCCATATTAATTTATTTTTCTCCCACAGAACACACCTTTCCTCCAGCGACTGACGGGCAAATCTGACGAAGAGCACGCGGAGTTCCTCAAAGCGGGCGAGGCTCGGGTCCCCATGCGGCGGCTGTGCCAGCCCGAAGACGTGGCCGGTGTGGTCGTGTATCTCGCCGGCGACCAATGCGGGTTGGTCACAGGGGCTGACGTGCCGGTGGACGGCGGCGTGGCGCTGGTCGGGCTTGGTGATATGCTGAAGAACCTGAATGAGGAGATGAGGAAATAGATTGTGTGGTTTCTCTATAATAGTACTGTCAATGGAACTAGTTAAGAACACACCTTTCATGATTGTGGGAGCGTGTTTTTGAATGTAAAATGTGGATTTTGTACTGATGAGCTATTAAATTTTGTTGAGTTTTGAAACTAGGTTTTTATTAACTACTGTAATGTAAGTATGAGTTTTGTAGCCGTTGCAGCCTAGTCGTAATAATACATTGTCTCATGCAGAGGTTCCAGGTTTGAGCCCAGACTCGCTTTTCTGATTTTTTGGGTCCACGTGGGCACAAACAACCCCAGTTCTCTTATTCTGAGAGTGGCCTGTGCTTAGCATTGGGACGTAGGTAAATATAAGGGCCGTAGATGATGATGATGATGATTTTGAAGAAAATAAGAGATGTATCTATGAAGTCATACATAAATATAGTAGTATCTCGATAGTACAGCCAACGTCATAAATAAGTGATCACTTTTGTACCTTATCACTTTAACGTCATGTTTGAAAAGTCATACCAAATTGTGTAACGATTGAAAGCGACAAGGTACAAAAGTGATCACTTATTTATGACGTTGACTGCCTTCTACGTACTCCGTTTAGCTAAAGTGCCATCTGTTTACTTTTAAAGCAACTAAAGTAGAAGTTAAATTCTGCGCCATCTATAACGGCATTTTGTAACTATTTGTTTCGTGCTACTCAACAATAGATGGCAGCATTTGAGTCAGACGTTAGCGCCATCTATTCCGAATACTAGTAACTATTTTAGTTCTGCTACTGAACAATAGATAGCGAAACATGCTTTGTTTCAACGTTATTTTGAGTTTACTTTAGATGAATTTGTTTATGTAAAACCGGAAAAAAGATTAACGGAGGCGAAAAATAAAGGCTTGCATGAGGTGTAAGTTATTAATCGTAATATTTGCTGCTAGTATGAATCATACTAGTATAAATCTAGCAGATCAGTAGTGGAGAATGACTTATATCAAATCCATTCATGTCCTGTCAACATAAATTAATATTATTCATTTTTGTCAGCACTATGTTTGCTCAAACAAATCTAAGGTTCTGTAAAACAGCAACAATTGGTCCCGTCCAGCGTCCTCAAAAATATTTTTTACGCCTAATCCGATTTTACAAACAGTTGCTCGTAACATTTCAAGAATTCCTTGTTAGGCATTAAATTCCACCTTCATCAATAAAAACTCAAGCCGATTTGCAAGATCACATCTTTTATAACACATTGTCATTCATAAGTTAATAGAATCTAAATTCCAACACTCGAAAAGAATGCAAGTGCCACTTGCAACTTTCTTTCACGCGTTGACAGCTCGCCTGTTTCCCGAAACTCGCATCGCAGTCAAATTATCCCAGTTGGCCGATTTTGACTTGACAGTTGACGCGGCGTGGGAACCCAACAAGGTGTAAGTTCAGTTGACTGACTTTGTAGTGCGAAATAGTTGTTAATTGGAGTGGTTCTATTGATGTAAGTGTTGTTGTGTCTTCATTGACCGTTCTGGCTTAGTACCTACTCGAACTTAAGAAAGCAAAAAGCGTTTAACTCATATCGCCGGGTGAACATGCATGAAATTAAAGTCATTTGAAAATACCACTCGAAAGATCTGTGCATTGCTGCAAAACTAACTAAATTAAATTATGGTGAATTTTATAAAATTTCCCTGAGCCTCAAACCATTAGTTTGGCAAATTTTCATGGAAGTTCCAAAAAGTTACATTATGAAATACATTGCTATGAAATTAGAATTCCATTGCCTTTGTGTATTTAACAATGATCATTGCAATTAAATATTTGGGAAGAGGCTTCTTAGTAACACTTTAGTCCTACATAAATACTTAATGCTTTTTACCGCAGCTTTCATCAAACCCCGACAGTAGGAGACAGCGGTGTAACTCGACCCGGGTTTGCCCGAGTGTTGTTTTAATGCTGCTTTCGTTACTACAACATATATATCCGTGTTACGCTAATAAGTATCAGTTACAATAACAGTTATTTTAGGGTACAGTTGTGGATAGTAAAAAATAGTTTGGTAAAATAGTTATGCAGAGATGTGAAGTATTTTTTACTAAAGTGAAAGCTATTTCCATACAGAGAAATAGTAATAGCCTATCGAAAATACAAACTGAAACATAGATGCACAGCAAAACCAGAAAAAGAGACCAGCGCTGGGAATCGAACCCAGGTCCTCAGCATTCCGTGCTGCGTGCTATATCTCTATACTACCACTGGACAGGAGTACAGACACAAATTTCTCCTATGCACCACATATCTCAGCTTGTTTGTTTCTTATTTAGTCACTTTAGCAAAAAAAATACAATTAGACTCCAAAAACCAATCTTTTAATAGCCTACGCTTAGTGGTTGGACCTAGTATGGCCTCACACTCAGAGTACCATGGATTTGAGCCCGGGCTTATCTGAGTTTTTCAAAATTTATGTGCGAAATCACATTTGGAATCTTACCATCATACCATGAGCTTTTATACTTACCATCATACCATCTGCGAAGAATTCTATGATATATGAAGCTTTCGATCGTGCATTGGGTTCACATTAGTGTAGTGACTTTTTTAGCGAACCACATGCATTCGTAATCGTTAAAACTTTAGAAAAGCTCCTCTCGGACATCCGAGAGCTACATACTAGCCGTAATGTGTCTGTATTATGTAGATAAATTCAAGTTTTGTTCAGTTGAACAAAAGCCTCCCCCTTAGAATGCCACAATAAACCACAACTCACCACCTGTATCCACCGGTTGCCCGCAAATCGCATAATGTCGCCAGTCCTGTCGCATAATGTTCCAGTTCGTGGTCGCCATTCAAGAACTCTTCTCCTCCAACGGTTATCTGTTCGAGCGATGTTGCCCGCCCATTGCTACTTCATCTTGCATTCTTCGAGCTATGTTGATGACTTTAGTTCCTCGGCGAATTTCTGTATTACGGATTTCCTAACGCCCAAGTAAATTTTTTGTTATATGAACATCAAACATTATGTAATTTATGATAGAGTTTAATGTTCAAATTACAATAAGTCCTTTATAAAGGACTGGGTGTTTGGAGGCTATCGCGCAAACAAACTCCGAGCACAGCTTCCTTACAAGCTAACTTACATAAGAACATAATAAGTTAAATAACAGCTTACAGAAACCTTAAGCAGTCTTGTACAGACAGACAGGGGTTATGAAGTGCCAGCCCCTTTCGCACCCGCCAACTCATCGGCAGCAGCGTAACTCGATACGCCTATTTGTACAATTGCATTTGATATATTTTTAGCTTCTAAGAAGTAAATCAGTTAAAAAAATTACATTTCGATACATATGGTTTGTAAGAGAAACAGTGAATAAACATTGTTAGCAGTTAAACAAAGAAATCACCCAAAGAGACCCCATTTCTCTGTTTACCACTTCAATCAGACACCAAGAATCGAAAAATAGTTTGCAAATGAAATACCCCCTTACCTGTATCTTTCTTCTTCTTCGAATCATAACGAACGTTCCAAGTTAAATAAAAGCTATGAATAAAGTACCATATTTTGCATTTTAAAACAGCCTTCTGTTTTGCAATGGCGGCGCAACCTTCCAAGGCTCCCAGCTAGATATATAGTGTATATATGCGCGACAAGGCGTGGCGCAACGGAAACGGGATCCAGCGACTTCCCGTGTAAGTTCATTATGCGTCGAGTGTGGAAGAAAGAGACGCAAAACTTACGAAGATAAGTCGTTAAAATGACTCTAGGCATCTTGAAAATGAAGTAACTGTTTGTTTCTGAAATGATACCTTTTACCTATAGTAGGTAATTAAACGATGTTCAAGTGTCTCAAATTTCAACATGATCGGTCCAGTTGTTTCTGAACAAATTGTTTGTGACAGACAGACGGACAGACAAGTAATCTCATAAAGATTCCTTTTTTATTTTAAAGTCAAAAACTAAGGTCCTACAGCAAAAAAAACTTATTGCACAGACTTCAGAGGATAAGCCTGGTTGCGTGTAACCGTAAAGCCAGCCAACTAGGTGTTGAAACCTACTTACAAGTAGGTACTGAAATGTTCATGAGTAGGTAGGTATCTTTGAAAATATTCTGGACGAAAAATAAGAAAGATCTCATTTGTGAAAATCGGAGCAGACGGCTTACTCCGAAATTCGAAAATCGAAGTTCGTATCGTACCGTTCCTCTCACTGTCGTATTAAACAGTATAAGTGACAGAGGGACGGAACGACACGGACTTTGTTTTTCGAATTTCATAGTAGCCCCGCAGTAGTTTCGGCTGAAGCAGGGAACTTACTTCGCATACCTACATACCTACCTGCTTAAATATAGGTACTGAGATGCATAATTCTTCTTATTGGCTACGTAAGTAGGTTCTTGTTGTTTCGTCTTCATAAAAACGATGATGTTATCTTAAAGAAATCTTCCGCAGAACTTTATAAAACGAAATTACGAAAGCGCGGAATGGCTACCTTCAAAAAGAAGACTTCCCTTTTAATCATCTATCATCCCCTATTTCGATTCAACATAAATCATTGCCCAAGAATTTGCCTGTCAAAATGTTTCCTCCTCCATCAAGGCGGCGGCGTTGCTTTCGAAAAAAATACGGTGTTGGGTTGCCAGGTTATACGAGCTTTGCGGGCAACACCTGTACCATAGACGAGTGTTGGGGCACAATGGCCCAGCTTTGAGACTCCGCGACGGTATTGTGTATAAATAAGCACTTAATTCCAGACAATCTGGCTGAATGGAGGACTTTGGATGTCGGTGTTGAATAAACAGGCAAATGCCAGCGCTCTTTGTTTTCGTATACATAATGAAATCACTAAGACATTTTTTAATCCTTTGATGATAAAATGCAGTTTTTGTACGGTTTATGGAAGAGTAGGTATAGTTGTGCGTGCCTCTGTTGCGCACACGTCTCCTCTCATAATGAAAGGGACAAGACACCGTAGGGCCTGTTGTTTTTCAAAGTAAATACAAGATCAAACTACCTATAATCACTGTCAGACAAATTTCAAAGTTTTAATTAAATTTTTATTAGGTATGTGTAATTGGTAAGCTGCATATTTTATATTTATAGATATTCAACGAAAATAATATATATAGGTACGTTTTTATAAAGCGATTCTTTTAATTTTCATGACTTCGTACCCGAAGAGTGACAAAGGAAACTCTGTGAATATCTCTACATTTTCCATCCGTCTGTTTAACACAATGCTGTATCTCAAGAATATAGATAGACTGCTGAAATTTATATATAATGTCATTTCTATTGCCGCTACAATATAAATAATAATAATTAAACAGTATAAAATACACACAACCTTCATTATAACGTAAGATACTTAAACTAAACTCAAACTCAACATTTATTGACAAGAAAAACACACTACATCACAACAAAAACACAGTAAAAACATAAAAAAGAGAGAAATAAGAGATATTGTGCTGTAGTGTGATGCCAAAAGGATCAGCTCTGCATATCCGTAGCCCTACTACGTACTTAACTCTCGGTACGCGATTTTACATACACAGTTATTCCTCCACGAGAGAAATCCCGCAGGATAAAGCTAGTGAAACATAATAAACAAGAATACACAATCCCTTCCGTCACGGTGCAAAATCTTTAAAAATCCTTTCGAGTTCAAGATGACAAGTAAATTAGCCCAACACCTCTTTATGGCACTCATTTATCCGCACCAAGGCTTTCAAGGAAATAAACACCAAGGAAAACCCAACTTTACCCACCAAAACATAGCACTCAATTTACTTGATTATATCTAACAAATTGTGCCCTCAGTTTAGCTAAAGGGAATGGAGCTTTGGTGCCTTGTTCTTACGGTTGTGTATTGTGTGCAAGTGAGGCGTGGGAGGGAGAGGGCTATGTTCATAAATAAATTGTCCCCGATGAATCCTGCGCGTATTTTACAAGCGTTTACACCTTCGCGGGTGCGGCGGACACAGCGGCGCTGAAACGCCCGAGACACGATTAAGGTTGATTAAGTATTATCATAAAAATAATCGATCAATCTCTGTGTCGATCCCTTACTAATACTACTCCTCCCAATTACTCAAAAACACATTACATTACACACACACATTACATTACACACACGCACACACACACACATATGCAGATACATAGAATGGACTAATTATTGTTACAAAATAAAAGAAAAATGAATCCCCCTCCATGTTTTTTTTGCAGACGCCATTTTGAAATATTTATATACCAAATTGTGTAATTTCGATAGATTTGTTTAACGGCTATAGAGAAGTCCAAATAAATAGACTAGGTGCATACGAACTTTCATACATACACTTGAAAAACTTAACCTTCCTTTAGGCAGACGGGTAAAAAGAGAAAACTGTCCTTTCTGTGCCAATTTAAGATAAAGGTAAAGCAAGAACCGACGTATTTATCGACCTGGAATGAACGACACTCGTCACTTTGTGATGTGGGAGATTGGCAGCAGTCAGACTTCCTGGAGCTGGTCAGTCTTACTATACAGACCTGTGTTACCTGCCACCCGACTATACAAGAAGCAGCTGCACATCTGTAGAGTCCTCGAGCCGCTAGATCTTTTTACACAAACGACGACAGCAATACGACCGTCCAAAAACAAGACTTGTATGAGAAATGGGACGGGACTAAAGTGTTTTGACAGTTTTCTGACATTTCCGGATGTTGCTATGTTAATAGAGACGCGAAAATGGAACAATACTCGTAATATTCGTTGTTACTGTTTCCATTGAGCGTTTTAGTCTTTCCCTGCGCGCTGCCCTTGCCTCTTAAGCGGCGTATCAAAGAGGCTTACCCGATTGCTATAAATATGGCAGCCGCGTTATAATTCGAATAATAACATTAAAATAATATCGGCCCCGCGATGGAGATGTCAACGCCTAATAGATTTATCCGAGCCATACATCAACGTTATTGGACTTTGGGCAGCGCTCGCGGCGTTTGCTTTGATATTTTGAGGCCGTATGGTGATTGGGTGTGGGTTAGTGCTTTTTAGAGTTCCGTACCACACGGAGGTATGTACCGGGAACAGTATAGTACAACCGTCCCCGGTTTTTAACCCCCGACGCAAAAAGAGGGGTGTTATAAGTTTGACCGCTATGTGTGTCTCTCTGTGGCACCGTAGCTCTTAAACGGGTGTGCCGATTTGAATGCGGTTTTTTTTAATTTGAAATCAGGTTTTCTGCGATGGTTCTAAGACTTGTTTCGTTAAAATTGGTTTACCCGTTTTTGAGATATTGATCTTTGAAGTGACAAAGTCGGGGTTTTCCAACTTTTTGCTGGTTAGGTTAGTGCATATCTGTGCTGTTGTGATGAACACGTAAACTTACATTAAACAAAATAAATAATATAATAACATCGTAGTTGTAACGGCGACATTTTATTGACAACTGACAGCTTTCAATTCGACCTCTTTTTTTTCTTCATCAAACAGACCAAGGCATAATACGGACGAGCCCATCTCAATCGCACTCCAGCATTGCGGCCTATTACTTGTATTGTGATTGCGTTGTGGAAGGATAGGGTAACTACACTATTTTCCCAAGAAACGAAAGTTTGCCAACCATTAACAGACGACAACAGTCTCTCTAGTGTAACGACTTAGAGTCCTCGAAAGGGAACTAAAATCATGCCCCTTCTCTTTGTTCGACATGTAAATTTTCCGAATTCACAAGAAAAATCCCAATAACTCCCAATGGAATTTAGTAAAATCCTGGAATTTCAAATCAGCTGCCGGATTTAATGGTTTATGCGTGCGAAGCCTGGGGTAAAGTCTAGTAATTACACATCTAATAACAATTGCTCGTGTAAATGAATTAGATGTGGAACTGCAAGAAGTGTTTATACTTGAAAATACATGTTATTGTGCGGGAACGCGTCAATAGTACATTGAGTCTTAAGGGCGGTAAATAAGGAATTACGAACGAGAGTCTATTAGAAGCCCTCAGTCTTCGACTTCGGGCTTTAATGAGTCAATTTTCGTAATTAGTAATTTAATACCGCGCGTAATTTAGTACCGCCCGTGCGACATACAATGTTTTTCATCACATTTGCGAGTAAAATTGTATATTGGTAAAAGAAAAACTAATATTTTTTCAAAAATGCCGATACCGCTAACTGCGCTCTTGGCAGCATGATGAAAATTTCTGAGAAAATTGCATTATATTATATAAAATTACCATTATATATATTTCGTGTATTATTCTTTTAAACTTTATGTATTTTGATACCTACCTACCCGTATTGTGCAGCTGCAGATGCCACGAGTGGGTGCGAAGTATAAAAAGCTGTCTGTAGATCTATACTTGTCATACCTAGTACCTACCTAACTGTTGTATAATTGTTATTCTGTGGCCGATGACCATTTCATTAGCCTGATGCTAATAGATGAACCATATCGGTATTTAATTTGATTAATGTCCAGCGCCGACCAAAAATGTCTTCATTAGAAGCAATAGAAATTGATAAATGAACGCGTTATGCTTATGGACGCCTGTAGAATTAACAATTTAGAATTTATAACTTAAAGTAACTGATTAAAGAAACTTTAGAAAAGTACGGGGTTTACGCGCTTTTACCCGTGGCTGGTTAATAAGAACTATTAAGTCAAACAGCTGATTTGTTTTCCGGGATGTTATTAAACTTCCTTGAATTTGATTAATTACATCAACACCAAGAAGTAGGTACCTAGACTTGTGCAATTATTTCTAGATTTTGCGATCTTACGTGCGTTACGTAAGAATATC
>NC_133481.1:20400477-20402519 GCF_025370935.1 Choristoneura fumiferana | reverse complement strand
AATTTTCGGTCGTTCTTCATTGTATTCACGGTAGAATTGGAATTTTCTGCTTCCAACTGTGTTCTCTGAACACTGACAGGACTGGCAGATTGATAGAACATAAAATAGTTCCTTTTCCAACTGAGGTAAGAAACTTAAAAAAAACTGGCGTATCTGCAACATATTGCTGCATAAAAGGGCCTTCTTGTGTGGAATTCTCTTATTCCCCTTTACATGCGCGTAGGAAAACCGTGCCATAATTAATATATTCGAGCGGACACTCTCCATATTCATGGCGGCAGCTCGACATGAAACTACGTTATTATTAGAGCGCATCTAACAGTTTTTACTTGTACTCAACAGCGTTATATATTATTGAAATATATATATACCAACGGCTTGAAATTTGGCCCACTCTGCATACAAAATTACCTATTTCTTTATTTGCATATTTGAGGGCCAGATTTTTTGCCCCTCAGTTATATGTTATGTTATTAGCGCACCGAAAAAAAAAGCGTAGATAATGATATGTGTTTTCTCTGGCATCAGTCGCTTTAGAATAATATGTAGTGTAGAACTTTAAATGATAAATAAAACAACTAACGCAAAGGCAAAAAAAAAACAAAGTCAGTCAAATAAACCGCCCCGCATCATACCAGGTGCAAAGGTGCCCAATACACTTGCCGCGTTGAACTGCGACGGGTAACCTTTGTATCAGAAACGACAAAGAGCCAGGGTCAAGATCTCTCTCACTGATAAAATACGTCAAGTGTTTTGAGATACCATCTTTTGCCTTTAGAGGCAGAACAGTACACAGAGCCACCGACAGGTCTGTACAGTCGAGTTCATGCTTGTGAGCAAACAATTGTTCAAAAATATCTGAACATGAATGACTCTATTATTGTCAACGGCGTAGAAGCGTGTTTCAGATATTTCTGATAAAATTTTTGCTCACAAGTTTATGAACTCGACTGTACCTAGTGGATAACTAACTATACGTAATCTGTCACAAAATCCCGTTCCTCCGTATTCATGTTAAATTAAACGCTACGTTATGCGAGCGTCATTCACGAGAGACTTAAGCATCAGTAATTCCAATGGTTAAAATCTTGAACAACATAATTTTGTACGAACAAAAGACCAAAATGTAAGGGACTGAATTTATTATACTTGTAACAGTTCCCATTGTTTCCTTCCCTTGGCCAGAAAGGTTTACTTTGCTCTAAGTACGAGAGTTTTCGCAAATAAAGAGGACGCTTCAAGTTTCCAAGTAGGAATTTTCATGTTATTTAGATGGTTGCAAGTAAAAACTAGGAGTGACTTTTATTAGTCTCAGATAGATGTAAGGGTGTTTAGTATCAGAGTGCTTCTGATGTCATGTTTGACACCCCATTAGTGTTGTGAATTAAGGCTTCGAGGCGTAAACTTAAAGACTCGAGTCGCGACTGCTGAGTCTAGAAGCCTCGAAACTTAAAGGCCTCGACCGTATAAGCCTCAAATTAAAAAAGCTCGTGTTGCTGCTTACGAGCACAGAACCTCGAGTCTTTGGGCCTCAAGCATTAAGCCTTCTAAAGCTTTGAATGTTAAGTCTATATAATTTGGAGCATAAGTCTTAAAAGCTTTAACAAATCAGATCAATCTATAACCTGCATACTTTTGAATTTATATCACCACAAATACACATTAATGTACCATTTCCACGTGGTATTAGGTCTATTCATTTTTATTTTCGTTAATGAAAGAAAATGCCATTAGTTAATTTATTTAATTTTGCTGCCGATATACCAAGGTTATATATTAGGCACCAACTATCAATGTCAAAATATTATTTTTTTGAATAAGAGTGGTCATTGCGTGAGCTCTTAACGCTTAACACAGGCCTTTGAGGTTCGGAGAGCTCGAGCTTTCAACAGGCCCGAGTTTTTAAAAGCTTGAGCTCTCTATTAAGCCCGAGTCTTAAAGACTTACAGCCTTATTCATAAAAAGTTAGAGCCTCCTTGAAGGCTCCTTGAAGGCCCGATGCTACAAAACGTGATTCATAAACGTCTGTTAGCGCTAATCAG
>NC_133481.1:20385089-20400289 GCF_025370935.1 Choristoneura fumiferana | reverse complement strand
TCGGGTAAAATGGCTCGTTTTATATGCTCTTGTTGTACAATCTACTATTAACCGCCAGCCCGTAGCAGGGTTGTGTTTTGAGCATGTTTCTGTGTCTATTTCTTTGGTCCTTTTCAATAGTAGATTGTACATCATGTGCATAAAACGCACCATAACACGGGATAATGAATATTCAACTGAGCCGCAGGCGAGGGCTGATATGGTTAAGACGAGATTGAAACGAGTTTTATGAACAAGTGTATTTAGTTAAGTGTTTCTTTTCATATCTTTTTCGAGAACAAATAAGAACACATTTAAGAAAATGTTCATTGGCAGTTCTTAGTTTCTTAAGGGGAAGACACTATGTTCATGTGTTCTTATATATATATATATATATCTTCGAGGAAATTTACAAGATATGTTTTATGTTTCATGCATGCATTCGTTCATTTATGAATATAAAACAAGAAAAAAAAATTGAAACCTTTTTGTTATCTATCGTTAATATGTTTACGAGTTATTGCATTTATTAAGATTTTAGCTGTCATTAACCCTACCTATTTCAAAAAGAACTGCGTAGCTCAAGTAAGTAGGTGCTTTGTTATTATATACACGCAAAAAGAACCCAAATTCGTTCAGCTGTTTTAATACTAGTAAGATTATACATATTGTAACAAAAACAAAAAGTCAGAGCGACGAAAAGGCATACAAGTACACGTATGATTTACATCGTTACCCGTTCCAGATAAAAATAACCCCGAACGGGGTACTTAACGGGGCAAAAAAAGCTAAATCAGTACCCTTTTAGGATGTAACTTTTTACTAAGCTACGGCCGCGGCTCGTTAAACCCTCCTAATGAGACCGAAGGTTTTATTCGAAGGAATAACTTGATGAGGCAATAACATAAATATAAGCTACTTATATACATATATAGGTAGGCAACGTCAACACTTTCCTAGGTTGAATAAAATCAAATTCAAATTCAAACCATTTATTTTCATGTAACAAAGACACAAAATATATTATTGAATACACTTAAGAAAAAAATAAGTACTTAGATAAAGTAGGCAGAGCAGTCAATTCATCATCATCATCTTAGCCGTAGGACGTCCACTGTTGGACATAGGGATATTACTAAATTCCGATGGGAATTCCCGAAAATTACATCGTGGATTTTATTAATGTCACATAATAAAACACCCGTGTCACATAAAAAAAAGCCGTGGCCTAGTGGTTTGACCTATCGCCTCTCAAGCAGAGGGTCGTGGGTTCAAACCCCGGCTCGCAGCACTGAGTTTTTCGAAATTCATGTGCGGAATTACATTTGAAATTTACCACGAGCTTTGCGGTGAAGGAAAAACATCGTGAGGAAACTTGAACAAACCTGCGAAGCAATTCAATGGTGCGTGTGAAGTTCCCAATCCGCACTGGGCCCGCGTGGGAACTTGTTCTGAGAGGCCTGTGCCCAGCAGTGGGACGAATATAAGCTGGGATTATGAATAAAACACCCGCGTCCACATGTCTCTAATCCTAGTGGATGTTTTTTTTTTTTAACCTAATCCCGTCCGTGGGAATACCGGGATAAACAGTAGTCTATGTGTCATTCCAGATGTCCAGCCGGCAACATACCAAATCCGTTCTAAATCTGTCCAAAAGTTTTAATGTGCAGTAGTAACAAACATACAGACAGACAAGTAGGTACCTACATATACAAACTTCTTATTTTTTATAATATTAGCAGAATTTATTATTCCAAGCCCGCGACCCTAAAAATTTAGCTAAAATACGGTATTTGACTACTCCTGAATTTGCCATCTCTTATATATTATTATGAAAATATAGGTATACAGAAAGTGTTTAGCGAAGAGAAAGCATAAATCAGTTGAAAATTGAATAAATAGTGATTTTTTGAAAAATCTATATACCTGTCTCTTTCTCAAACGCATTTCTCTATACAGCAAGTATGGCGCTACTAGCGTGTGACGTCACATGCCAGTATGTCTTTCTCTGTCTAATCTAGGATTTCAAATCCTCATAACTTTGTTATTTGTAAAGGTAGCTTAAAATTTGTTTCTCTATTCGATAACAGGCATTGTAAAGTTTTAATTTATAATACATATAAAAAATAGTCAAATACCGTATTGACGTGATTAAGTATATAACATTAAAAATATTTTTAGGACATACTTTAAATAGAGAAATGCCGCGACCCATTCCATTAATATGGGGGCGACCTATGGCCTACAGTGGACGATGATATGACGATGAATCCTATTACCGGCAGCGACACAAATTTTGGTCGCGACCCGAGGTTGAAACGCTGTGTTAAAGCAAAAGCTACATTATCGTAATCTACGCCCGGCACATTAAGAATCTCCCAAATGACTATTTCATGGTGTCGTACGTGCCAGCTGGCAGCGCGTCCTAAGTATATGCTAGTCGTATTAGTCGTGAATACTTGTTGGAATTTATGTAAGACTAGCTTATGCCCGCGGCTTCGCCTGCGTGGAATTCGGTTATTGCGCGCTGTTCCCTCGGGAACTGTGCATTTTTTCGGAATATTTTATTAAAAAGTAAAAAAAAACTAAAAACAGGATAAAATAAATACTTCATAGGGCTTCCATACAACAAACGTGATTTTTTTGCCGTTTTTCGCTCCATATTAATAACGGCAACAGGTAGACGTTTGAAATATTGATAGAATACTAACTCGTATATTCACCCTGTATTTTTAGGCTTCTTCCCACCCTTCTGTATCTTCCATTTCGACGATATTTACGTGTATTTTATATGTTTTCAACGCAAAGTACACCCGTAGCCCCCCCACTTACTGTTGAGTGCTGGCGTCGTCTGACACAGAATATTAAATCCGACGGGGCCTCTGTTGACAATGTCCGCGAACTCTGTTTATATATATTTATATTAGATTATAGATATTTTTAAATAAGCCGTGGTGGCCTATCGCCCCTCAAGGAGAGGATCGTGGGTTCAAACCCCGGCTTCATTCATGTGCGAAATTACATTTGAAATTTACCACGAGCTTTGCGGTGGCGGAAAATATCGTGAGGAAACCTGCGCACACCTCCGAAGCAAATCAATGGTGTGTGTGAAGTTCCCAGTCCGCACTGGGTCCGCGTGGGAACTACGGCCCTACGGCCTGTGCCCAGCAGTGGGTCGTATATAGGCTGGGATGATGAGTTGAACGGATACCATACTTGTCATCATTGACGTCATATGACGTGACTTCAAATTAGGGGTTTCCAATCAATATGAGATGGAAATCGGGTGATTAAGACACAACGCCCTTGATGTACACTAGTTTATACCACGTGTGGCCTGTAATACGAGCAAAAAATTTAAACATAGATCATCCTCGTCAAACTGAACAACATTAGTTCAGCGACTTTTAAAAATAATGGAGTCTTTGAATTTTCCCATTTTTCATACAAATTAAATACTGCTATCAATGTACGCCATCATAGAACCCAACTGACGTCGCCTGTCACGCTACAAACGTCAAGCATTTTGCTTTACATTGCTTCTTCGAATAAACTTTTAAGTGTAATGAAAATTAAAAAACTTATTATTTTTAAAAGTCGCTGATCATGTTGTTCAGTTTGAGGAGCATGATCTATGTTTTAATTATTTGGTCATATGACAGGCACCCGGTAGAAGACTGATCTACCCGCGGATTTGATCACTTAAAACATTAGCTCTGGTAGCCATATCAAAATTGCATGATTGTACTAAATTCCCACGGAAATTCCCAAAAGGGCGTTTATTCGAACGTATCGTATTTTTTTTTGACTGAATGGCAAACGAGCAAGTGGGTCTCCTGATGGTAAGAGATCACCACCGCCCATAGACATCTGCAATACCAGGGGGATTTCAGATGCGTTGCCAACCTAGAGGCCTAAGATACCTCAAGTGCTAGTAATTTCATCGGCTGTCTTACTCTCCACACCGAAACACAACAGTGCAAGCTCTGCTGCTTCTCGGCAGGATTAGCGAGCAAGATGGTGGTAGCAATCCGGGTGGACCTTGCACAAGGTCCTACCACCTGCCTGCGGCTGTAGATTTTGATGTCGTTTTTACGATTATTCGTCAGAGTTCCTGTGTTCCTACCAGATAACTAAAAAACTGTATCAGAATATTCGGCCATTTTTACAGAAGTGTCCAGAAAAATGAGACGGTCAACCCTCGAATAATCGCCCAAAAATCATATCTGGATCTTGATTTACGTTGTATGACGAACACCCTCGCAAAATTTCATGTTCTAGACATCGCAGCTAAGATTTTGGTATTTTACATGCATCCCGTGGGAATATTAGGACATTTGAAAAGTGTCCTAATATTATTTCAGACCAGTTTTTCATCGGTGTCGGGGGACCGCTAAGGTTTAAAAAATACAACATATGTACTTTAGTTTCCTGTTAACCTTAGCGGTCCCCGACACCGACGACGCTTAGATGTTTTAACTCTGTAGTGCTGTAATTATTTATTGACAAATAAATATATAATAATGTGTAGGAGTAACAAGTATAGAGTAAAAAACTATCGTTTTTATAGTAATAATTTCTTATTTATAACTTTGTAACGTATTCAGTGACCGACAACATAAATGTAATTTCACGACTCAAGATATTTCGCTTGAGTTGAATAACCGAAGCCGCATAACTAAGAAAATAAATATTCCAAGGCGGGCAAAATCGGCGGAGCGCGAGAAATCTTGTTAGAGTCACTTCGAGTTCAAGACAGCATTACTTTTAAAAGAGGATCTGATGTAGCTAATGTTTCGTATAACGCTCTGGCGGCATAATGTTTTTTTCACATAATGTTTATTTGACATAATTTGTTGGATTACGGGGAGGCAAGGTTTAAATAAAACAGACGTAAATTAATATTAAAGACAATAAGATTGTAAGTTCTAGAAGGAAATATGTGAAATAATTTTATTGTAGTTATCTGTCGGCGTAATGTTTTCGGATTAAACTGGCCAAGTGCAAGAAAGATTCATACACGAAGGGTTTTTTATGAGCATAACTATTTGAAACATTTAGTAAAAAAATGTATAGGTATTTTATATGGGAACCCTTTTCAATTTTCAAATTAAAGAAATAAAGAAATTTTTCATTTTACTTTACATTTGATATTAAGTGTCTATTAATATACCTACCTACTCGTACAATCTCAAAAATATGCAATCAATTTGCGGGTGGTAGGACCTAGTGCAGGGTCCGTCCGGATCGCTACCACCATCTTACTCGTTAATCCTACAGCCAAGCAGCAGTGCTTGCACTGTTGTGTTCCGGTGAGGAGAGTAAGACAACCGGTGAAATTACTGGCACAAGAGGCATTTTATCTTAGCCCTCTAGGTTGGTAACGCTCCTGCAATCCCTCTGGTGTTGCGGGTGTCCATGGGCAGTGGTGATTACTTACGATCAGGTGACCCATTTGCTCGTTTACCTTTTTTTGTCATAAAAAAATCCCATAACAGACGGACGGATGGACTGACAGCAGAGTCTTACTAAAATTGTATCTATTTATTATCAAAAAATCTTATTAATCTTATTTAACTTCACAAATCATTTCAAAATAAGTATAATTTTAGATAACGATTCAATGTTCAACTTAAGAAAAAAATGCAACAAAAATTAGATTAAGAAAACATTAGGTCAAACCATTTCAGGAAAAACATCAAACGTCTGTAACGCGTTTAAAAAGTAGGCCATAAAATAACAATCGTTAAACTTGTAAGTAAACACAAAGAGATAATGGGACATTACAGGTTTAATATTCTTTTAAAATTTGCTTAGGCTTCTTACGAAGGTATCTACCTAAATATATAAGAATTGTCATTAATGCAGCTTCTTTGAATTTTCATTTCATAAAATCTACTTGTACTTTGACTGTACGTTTTACACATCAGTTTATTCCGCAAATTTAAGCTAATTATTCCTATTTTTGAAAGAAAATTATACATGCGTCGGCCGGGAATCGAACCCGGATCAACTGCTTGGAAGGCAACTATGCTGACCATTACACCACCAACGCATCTGAACTCATCGATGAACTTCAGGTTCTGATTTCAGGATTTGAGCAGTATCTTTTAAGTTTAATTACCTCAATGTATTTAATTGCTTGGTAATTAAACTCAAATGCTAAGAAAAAGTGTGCGTCGGCCGGGAATCGAACCCGGATCAACTGCTTGGAAGGCAACTATGCTGACCATTACACCACCAACGCACTTGACTTTTCCAGTAAATTGTCACAAGTAATTTTTCACGTTTTCTATCAACTTCTAAATACAAAGTAATTAAGTTTGATTACTTCAAAGACCTTAAATGCCAGGTAATTAAACTAAAGTGTTAAGAAAATTTATGCGTCGGCCGGGAATCGAACCCGGATCAACTGCTTGGAAGGCAACTATGCTGACCATTACACCACCAACGCATGTGCTTACCTTTTTAAATTTTTGATTTATGTTACTGACGATCTGTTATACTACACTATTTATTCAGCTTGCTATGGTTTATATCATTTTATTTGTATTTAACGTCAATTTTCACATCGATTGACAGATGCGTTGGTGGTGTAATGGTCAGCATAGTTGCCTTCCAAGCAGTTGATCCGGGTTCGATTCCCGGCCGACGCACACTTTTTATAAGGTGCGTCGTCTTCCATACAAACTTTGGTACATCAATATTTCTTCCACAGACGTTATTTCGACGCGATTTTTTGAGGATAGTTAGTTATGGGCATATTGTTGTCGCAAATCACAAAATGGAGAGGATCTATAATACCTAAATTTCAGTATGATGCAGTAAATTTTGATCCATTTTACTGTGGTGTGAGTAGCTAATGTCAAATATAATCTGTTGTAAAAAGGTATTGACTATTTCGGGCGGTCACGTGACCACCTAGTTTGGCTCAGTGGTACCAATTCTTAGAAGTATGTAGTAAGAGAAGGAGTTCGAAACTCGATGACGCATAATGATTCTTTTCTTTTTTTTTTTTTACTTTTTTATGTTTATTTACAAAGAATAAGTAATAGCATTTCGATAAAGTGCAATTAACCATGAAATTCAGTATTTTTAAGTCAGGGCAAACCAAAGAAAGTAATGTTTTTTCTTGAGGTCATCAATCTACTCTTTTTATCAAATAGCTGGCAAACTAGCATGCGGGTCACCTAATGGTAAGTGATCACCGCCGCCCTTGGTCACCTACAGCATTATTAGGACTGCGGGTGCGTTGCCGGCCTAAAAGGGAGGAGGGGGGGGGGCTAAATTGGGCGGTATGGGGGCAGGATAAAAGGGGGAGGGGAGTTGGGCAAAGGTACTATTTCACGCCGGTATTCAGATGGAGGTTGGTACTACTCCGGTCAAGCCGGCCCATTTGTACTGCAGTCAGCAAGTGGTTACAGTAAGGCTCTACCACATGAAAACTTGCTTGAACAACTAGATGCCTTCAAGAATGTTCTATGATGATGATGATGAATTCCTGTAGTCCCTCAGCAGGGACATAGGGCTCGCAGTAGGGACTTCCATGCGTCACGGTCCTGTGCTGTGGCTTCTAGGTCTCGCCAATGGTACCCAATTAGGGAGATCTCCTTCTCAACCGACCGTCTCCAGGTGATTCGGGGTCGGCCTGGCCTCCTACTACCAGCAGCTTGCCACTCCAGCGCTTGCTTGGCGAGATGAGCATCGGGTCTCCGCAACACGCGCCACTTCCTCAATAGGATCTCCTTATCAATTGGCTTCTGGCTCGTCAACTCCCACAGTCCAGTGTTTGTAATGGTTCGTGGCCAATAAACTCCTAATATGCGACGCAAACACTTGTTCACAAAACCTGGAGTTTACTGGTGATTGCTTTCTTGACGAGCCAGGTCTCACACCCGTACAGGAGAACCGATTTGACATTTGAGTTGAAAACTCTGATTTTTGTGCGCCGTGTTATTACGTGGGACGTCCAGACCGGTTTGAGTTGTGCATATGCGGCACGAGCCCTGTTTATGCGCGCTTCGACATCTGCATCGGTTCCACCATTTGGGTCAACAACACAAGAATGTTCTATACTTATTATTAATTAATAAAAAGCTTGTAAAATAATGGCGTATCGCAACAAAAGCGTAGTGTAATTTGTTTGTTACAATTTCACTTAGCGGGTCAAAATTTGAATGGTTTGGCTGTATGTAAGTAAAAACCGGGTGTTAGGATAAAATACCTAGCCTAGCGTTATTTACTTTCATTGGCAGTCCTGAACTTAGATAAACTTTCATAGTTCTCGGGCAAAATATCACACGTGTTGTAAAATGTAACTAAATATTTTGCATACATTTTGCGTAGACGCTAGCGCCATGCCGCGGTCATATAAGTAATATATTTTTTGGAATTCCTTGGTACCCTATCACAAAAAAACCGGCCAAATGCGAGTCATTTGGTGTATGGGAGCCCCCTTTAAATAATTATTTTATTCTGTTTTTAGTATTTGTAATACATAATCTGTGAAAATTTCAAGTGTCTGACTATTACGACTCAAGAGATAGAGCCCTGTAACAGTCGGAACCCTGCACTGCTTTCGTGAGGAAATCTGCACAAACCTGCGAAGCAATTCAATGGTGCGTGTTTTTTTTTTATACGACTGGATGGCAAACGAGCAAGTGGGTCTCCTGATGGTAAGAGATCACCACCGCCCATAAACATCTGCAAACCAGGGGAATTGCAGATGCGTTGCCAACCTAGAGGCCTAAGATGGGATACCTCAAGTGCCAGTAATTTCACCGGCTGTCTTACTCTCCACGCCGAAACACAACAGTGCAAGCACTGCTGCTTCACGGCAGGATTAGCGAGCAAGATGGTGGTAGCAATCCGGGCGGACCTTGCACAAGGTCCTACCACCTGCAAAAGCGTGTGAAGTGAAATTCCCAATCCGCACTGGGCCCGCGTGGGAACTATGGCCCAAGCCCTCTTGTTCTGAGAGGAGGCTGGGATGGAACAGACCGACGGACAGACAGACAGACAGCGGACTCTCACTAATAGGGTTCCGTTGGCACGTTCCCTAAAAAAATTGTACTAAAAAAGAAAAAAAATCGCTAAAAAAGACACTAACAACGAAAGCATTAGGTTATATCGGTTGTAATATTAGTCTAGCAATCATAACAAAATAGGCTGAATGAAAGAGGTTTGAAAGAAACTTAGAATGAAGTACTGGCTGGTTAGATAATTAAAAATATAATGTCATGGAAATGTCATCCAGACTATCACCACTAGTCACATTTATTTGTATGTCAGTAATTTTTAAATTTATTGTCGTCTTCAGTTCAATAATTTTAATGTAGAAGAACCGCGCTGTCTCATATTTCGTTTCCTAGATTTTTTTTACCGTACAACGGTAAAACCTACAACACAATGGCAAAATTGACCTCCAATGGACAGAGCCACAGTTTTCCAAAAAACAAACAAGTTTATTGTCTGGAGGAAGGAAATATCTAAGGCGCTAAAAGGACTACAATATAATCCTTACAGCATAGGATATGCTGTGAAATCTGACACAGGTATAGTCGCAACACATTTTTTAATACTATAAAATTGAGTGTTTTTTTACTAAAAGTGTACCTACGCTTTGTAAGATTTTTATAATACCGGTAAACCATGATCATAGCAATTAATATTATAGGTATAGGATTTTCGGATGAAGTGTGTATTTTTTTATAACAAGCTTTTTACAAGCTTTTATTTAGTTTCACCTGTCCCGTTGTCTGTCTATCTGTCTGTCTGTCTGTAGTCAAATCTTGCAAGTATAATTTGACCAACTTCCAGTAGTCAGATTGACTTGAAATTTGGAATGATTATGTAATTTGCGTGACAATACAATAATCTGGTAGTGACATCCTGGTAGTCCGGCTAGCATCGTCTCCGCAGGTCGGAACTCTTCAACAGTTAATGGCATCGACTTGAAATTTAGTACCTATAAAATATATAATCCTAATAATAAATAAATTTGAAAGTTTGTAAGTGAGTGAGTTTGTGAGTGAGTGAGTTTGTGAGTGAGTATGTTTGTTACTTCTTCACGCTGAAACGGCTACGCAGATTTGGATGAAATTTGGTAAAAAAATAGTTTATAACCTGGATAAAAACAACTTGGATATTGAATACTTTTTATCCTGATATTCCCACGGGATAGGAATAAAATCTCGAATTAATAACCGCTAGGCTTAGAGACATGAAATTTGGTATGTACATAGCTGGACATTTGGAATAACACATAGGCTCCTTTTATCCTGATATTCTTACGGGATAGGGATAAAATCTCGAAATAACAACCGCTAGGCTTAGAGTCATGAAATTTGGTATGTAGGTAGTTGAACGTCTGGAATAAAACATAGGTGACTTTTTGACCCGATATTCCCACGGGATACCTAGGGATAAAATCTTGAAATAACAACCGCTGGGCTTTGAGCCATGAAATTTAGTATGTAGGTAGCTGGACCTCTGGAATAACACATAGGCTACTTTTTATTCCGATATTCCCAGGGGATAGGGATAAAACTCGAAATAACAACCACTGGGCTTAGAGCTATGAAATTCGGTATGTAGGTAGCTGGACCTCTGGAATAACACATAGGCTACTTTTTATTCCGATATTCCCACGGGATAGGGATAAAATCTCGAAATAACAACCGCTGGGCTTAGAGGCATGAAATTTGGTATGTAGGTAGCCGGACGTCTGGAATAACACATACGCTACTTCTTATCCCGATATTTTCACGGGATAGTTTTGTAACTAAGGGACCCCATACATCCGTGTATTATTGTTATTATTATTTTGTATTTTTTTCTTTAATTGTATACTTACGTAGTTTTTAAGTATTTTATTTGTACTTATTTTATTTTGAAAAAATGACTTTCTGCCAAGCTTCTTGCGGCGCATTCTTCTTGGCAATGGTGGTCTTTCCGAAAGTGCTGGTATTTAAAAAATTACGTGTAAAAGTGCTCATTGCGGCCTATTTACGGAATAAATGATATGAATTTGAATTTGGATAGGGAAATTTTTTGAAATTTTAGCACTGGGTTTAGAGTCTTGAATTTTGTACAGTTATTCACAACACAACCTCAATGAAGACCACGATATAAATTTTGGAAATTTCCAGGGGAATTTTGGAAATCCCGAAAATTTCAATTGCAACTACCAGACCGAATAGTTTACGCGTGCGAAGCCGCGGGTAAAAACTAGTAATACAATAATCTGGTAATGAAATTATATTGCCCGGTCACAGTTGCTCCGCATGATGTAACTCTTCAACATTTAGTGGTATCGACTTGAAACGTGATACGGAGACGTACCTAGTTTGGATGACAATGTAAGTAGGTTCAGTCAACGAAACAAAATGTGCAGTCAGCAAACAAAATACAGAAACTTATTATATTTTTTATACCTATTGGTATTGATTCCAGCCAGTAGCTAGTTATAGGTGGTGCGCTGTCTGTCATCGAATCACACACACACACACACACACATTCAGTCAGTATTTTTCATTTATTCTTTCGCAAGCTTTATTTAACTTGCAATGTATGTATGTATAATATGTGTATGTATGTGCGGTTCAAACCTTGCAAGTTGAATTTGACCCACTTTCAGTAGGATAGACTTGAAAGTCGGCATACTTACTTAGTAAATTAATCTTGTGACAGTACAATTATTTGGTAGTGTCACCCGAGTGGTCCAGCCACCAGCCTGACGTCTCGATCGTCAGGACGGAACTCCTCAACGGTAAATGGCATCGACTTGAAATTTGGTACAAAAATGTACTAATTTTGATGTCAATGCAAGTACAGTCAACAAAAACTTCAGTCAGCAAAAATCTTTTATTAAAAAGTACAATACAATAAATGATGATGATAACGATGATAATGATGATGATCATGATGATGTGATAATGATGATGATGACGACAACTACAACGATGATGATGATGATGAGATGAAGATGGTCACGACGATGATGATTTTCTTTTATTCGAATGGATGGCAAACGAGCAAGTGGGTCTCTTGATGGTAAGACTCAGTAAGAGATCACCACCGCTCATAAACATCTGCAACACCAGGGGTATTGCAGATGATGGTGATGATGTGATGTTTATGATGACGATGATGATGATGATGAGTCGCGGGCAACAGCTTGTTATTTGATAAGAGCGTTTTATACCTGCATAACAACAAAGCCGAAAGAAATTTTTAGCAGTCTGTTATGTCTATGTTTTGCGTAGGTACCTACCTATATGTATCACAACAACGCTGCTTGATTGATTTCAAGGAAAAGGGACGCAATTTGACATGTAAATGACACGAATTCACAGGGACTCTTCAACGTGATTGTGATTGTGACAAAGTGTATAATTTGAGTTCAGATAGAGATAACTAGTGTATGTAAACCGACTTAGTAGTCATTTCTAATTTAAAAAACTAATTTCAGGAATTAGACTAATTTTTACTAAAAATCAACTAATTGGACTCCAGTGGATCACTGAGAAGGTAAGACCTGCTTTACTTCTTTTTGCCACACATAAGTAATTTCACATTATCATCACAATACAAGTAATAGGCAGTAGATCGACTATATATACTAGCCACAGATACTAGCGCTCGAATTTTTCATGTGATTAAATTCAACAACAAGTCGTTTCGAACTTGCCGCAATAGACGCATTTTTTTTGTATGACCAACTTATAATTTAACTAATAAATAAATAATCATAAAATTAACATATGTTTTATCCCTACCCCTAAAACTAAACACATACAATAAAAATATACACACGTCTGTTTCACTTTTGTAGACGCCAACCATAGCGCTCCGCCCAGCTGTAGTATAAATTTCAAGAATTTATTTATTTTTATTTTATTTTTATTTTTTATTCGACTGGATGGCAAAGGAGCAAGTGGGTCTCCTGATGGTAAGAATACGGCTAAGTCAAAATACTTCCTATTGCTTGTATTGTGTTATCATCATTCCAACCTATAATCCCACTGTTAGCACAGGCTTTCACTTCGAGTAGTATACTGGGGCTGATAGTTTCTGTTGTTATATTTGGTGGAAAGAGCTGGAAGAGTATTAAATAAATGATTTGTAAGATATGAGTTAGCAAAAAGATGTTCATTGACAAAGATGTTTATTTCGAGTAACAATACATAAAGAAAAAATATAACTATATAAACAAGTCTGCACAACAGACGTTAGGTACTTACTATCTACAAAAGTTACAACGGAGGATTAGTGCAGATTGGGAACAGCAATTGAATATTTAAAAAAAAAACTAGAGATGCGAGACTGGATTCGAAACCATGATCCTTCTTGAATGGCCATTTAGTAGGTCGAACAACTCTGTTACCACGTACCTTTTTACCCTAACTGAAGCGAAGGTTATGTTTTGAATCTGTGTGTATATATATTTAAGTATGTACGTATGTTCCTATGTTCGCTCGTAACTACTAAACGGTTTATTCAATTGTGACAAGTGATACGTTATTAGATTTGTCTTATTAGTGTGAGGGTCACTTATTGGGTAAATAAAATTCTTATGAAGTCAAAGTTAATTTTGTTGAGTTTTAATAATCTGATCTAATGTTGATGCACCACCTGCTGTAAACTACGTAGTCCTATATTATTGTATTTGGCTCTCTATTGCCTAATATAAACTGGAGACTCCAGCACTGCGGTGTGGAATGTCAATTTTGGATCTATATTGGATAACAACTTATGTCATAATGATCTTTTGCCATAATAACGTTTGCCATAATGTAAATATAGTTTTTCCTAATATTGAATATCCTAATGCTTATTTGCACTAATTTCGTAAGTACTAATTATCATAGTATCGATGGCAGCAAAGTAGATACGGACATCTACATTTTTCAAAATGCTTTTTTTACAAAAAATAACTTATTTCAACCATATCTATAAGTCTGTTAAAAAAAATATTTCAAATTTCAAAATAATGAAGAAATTTGGCACGTAAAAGAAAACATCTACACTAGCTTTTGAAAAAACATCGCAGTAGAAACGGACATTTGAATTTATCCGCTTTTACTTCGGAGCTTTGACAGGATGCTTGTGACGTCAATAAAGTCACATGCCACTTGTCCGTTTATACGTCATACTTTTTGCATATGTCTCAATCTACAAATTTATTATTTCTAATTTCTATGAGAAAATTATTTGTTTTTTCTTAAAATATTTAACAAATAGATATATTACTTAACATTGGTTCATACACTTGTTTTTTTTTTTTATTTAGACAGCAAATGAATTAAAATTCTTAACGTAAGTACTTAAGTTTCTATTGCTTGCAGCTTACCGCTTTTTGGAAACGACACGCTGAACAGATTTTGACTGATGATGACGAGCAATCTGTTTTTTTCCTAATAGGTATAGAAGTAGTAGAATATCGATTATACTATTCATCATCAGCCAATAGCAGTCCGGACATAGGCCTCCCCATAGACCGCCATTGCGCCCTGTCTTCGGCTAGACACATCCAGCTTTTACCACCAGCCTTTCGCAGATCGTCCTCTACCTGAACGGAGAGCGTCTTGGACTACGTTTGCCGAGACGCGGTCTCCACTCAATATCTTCAGCGGTTGTCGGTGCTTCAACAGATATGACCCAGCCCACTGCCACTTCAAGTTGTTAATTCTATGAACTGTGTCGATGACCTTAGTTCTGTGTCGGATAGTCTAGTTGCGGATTTTATCCTTCAGAAAAACTCCGAGCATAGCTCGTTCCATAGCTGGCAGAGCCGCGTTTCAGCTCCGTATGTCATGACGGTAGGACGCACTGGTTAAAAACTTTCGTTTTCAGACATTACGGTATAATGACGAAAAAACTCGACATAATTTTCCGAATGCTGCCCAGCCCAGCTGAATCCTTCTTTTCCCCTTCTCAAGTTGTGTCTCTACCTAAGAACTACATACAGCTACTGCTTAGCAGCATTACTAGCATGCTAATAGGCATGCTAGTACCTGCTGTACCTGTATGACACAGAAAGAAAGAAATTTAATAGTTTAAGCAAGCCTGGTTGCCGAGTGTTCTAGACCTATGGCCTCAAAGCCGATATAGTGGGTTATCAAACCACCCGCTCGCACTCTTAGTTTTTCGAATTCATTGCGAAATTACATTTGAAGATTTACCACCGAGAGCTTTACGATGAAGGAAACTATCGTGAG
>NC_133481.1:20340382-20384497 GCF_025370935.1 Choristoneura fumiferana | reverse complement strand
AGGATTAGTGCAGATTGGGAACAGCAATTGAATATTAAAAAAAAACTAGAGATGCGAGACTGGATTCGAACCATGATCTTCTTGAATGGCCATTTAGTAGGTCGAACAACTCTGTTACCACGTACCTTTTTACCCTAACTGAAGCGAAGGTTATGTTTTGAATCTGTGTGTATATATATTTAAGTATGTACGTATGTTCCTATGTCGCTTCGTAACTACTAAACGGTTTATTCAATTGTGACAAGTGATACGTTATTAGATTTGTCTTATTAGTGTGAGGGTCACTTATTGGGTAAATAAAATTCTTATGAAGTCAAAGTTAATTTTGTTGAGTTTAATAATCTGATCTAATGTTGATGCACCCCTCTGCTGTAAACTACGTAGTCCTAATATTATTGTATTTGGCTCTCTATTGCCTAATATAAACTGGAGACTCCAGCACTGCGGTGTGGAATGTCAATTTTGGATCTATATTGGATAACAACTTATGTCATAATGATCTTTTGCCATATAACGTTTGCCATATGTAAATATAGTTTTTTCCTAATATTGAATATCCTAATGCTTATTTGCACTAATTTCGTAAGTACTAATTATCATAGTATTATGTCCTAATAGTCACATGTCCTAATATTGGTTGAAATAATCATTTTTGTAATAAACTGGTTTGGAAACTTCACACACCGTTGAATCATCCCACTTCCCACTAATATAATAAATGCGAAAGTTTGTAAGGCTGTTTGTTTGTTTGTTATCCCATCACTTCAAAACCGCTGAACCAATTTAGATAAAATTCGGTACATAGATAGTTTGGAGTCCCGGGAAATTGCATATAATAGTAGTAAATAATAATACACTAAAAAAGGGCCACTTTTTATGAATAATTAAAAAAAACTTTTCTGACTGCTGTTCGTTTTTGTAGGGGTCGCAGTTCTAACCTAAGTTAACTTTTCTGGCTGCGGTTCATTCTGTAGGAGTCGCAGTTCCCTAACCTAACTTACTTTTCTGGTACCGGTTCGTCACTGTTGGGAACTCGGTTCTAACCTAATCTACTTTTCTGGCTCGCAAGTCGCTGTTTGCCTACAAGAGCTCTGTTATGATTTAATATTATGGATTTTAATATTATTACTCGTAAGTTTTTATGTCTTACTATATTAGTACAAAACATATTAGGGATGTAGAGTATTAGGACATTTAATATTATGGCTTATGATTTTTAGGGCATAAGATCATTATGGCAAAAGTATGATATAATGTCAAAAGTGTTTATGGCAAAAGTGTTATGGCATTTGAGTTTAGGACAAACGATATTATGGATTACGAAGGAGACCCGTCTATTATATATCCAGTCGAGTAAGCTACCCGTCAGTCTGTCAGTCATACAGTAGGTAACTTACTTTTTATTAATAATTTATAAACCTCAACCAGTTTAGTGAAATTACAAATCAGATAAAAGGTCAACTCGATTTAGTGATTCGGTACCCAAAACCCTATTACTAAGACTTCGTTGGCCGTCCGTCCGTCCGGCTGTCACCAGGCTGTATCTCAAGAACCGTGATAGTTAGACAGTTGAAATATTCAAAGATTATGTGGCCTCTATAACAACAAATACTAAACACACAATAAAATAAATATTTAATCGTGATTTTTTTTTGCCTTTTTTTGCTATGTCTAATGAATATTGTACAGATGGTGCGGGGAACCCTTTGTGCGCGAATCAAACTCGCCGTCGGTCGGTTTCATTTCACTACATTTGTTTAGCAATTGGATAAAATCCCTGTTACGCGTCAGTGACAACGAAACGAGCTCGCAAAGTCAACTCTATGATCTCTCTCTCTCTCTCTCTCTCTCTCTATGATAAAAGTCTCAATAAAAAAAAAACTCCAAGCGAAGGTCGAGGCCGGGCTGCCGCCTCACTCGCCGCCCTTGCCCTTCAACCTGACCACACCTGACCCAACAGAGTCGCATCCGCTCCACATACATCGATCTCGCTCGCTTCGCTCGCTCGATCCGCGGCAGTGAAGGTGTTTTTTTGGCGGAGTGTGTAGGTTTTTGATCAAATGACTGTTTTTTTTCTTGACCGGTTTATTAAGAATTATCTCCTAAATGTATGGATTATTTAAGATAAACTTAAAATTATAAATGTGTTTTATTTTGTTCCTTCGTTTGTCTTTCCTTTTACTGTTTTTGCTCACTAAATATATTTAACTTTTCAGATTCATAATGGACTTCAAATTATTTTCTGAGGCAATTACGTAATACATAACAAAGTACAAAGCTAATAGTATTAGCGATTTTGTATTGAAATTCACTAATACTCTTAGCTTGTCCTTTACCTATTATGCAATTGGGCCATGTCATGGAGCCGAAGATTCACAGTTACTCTTGCTACATAAGTACTAAATACCTTTACAGATTGATTCAAACCACCGTTCTTATTTCAAATAATGACAATCATCGAAAACAGTACCATATTGTCAAATAATATATACGTCTCTTTCAGTTTGGGCGTGACGTCAGATGTGTCAATTGTTCGTTGCCCATATTATGATTTGATTATTTATGACTTTCAATGTTTTTTGATTTTACAAGGTCTTGCGGATTAAATTGAGGAATATATAGGTTGTCACAAAAATATCCGTATAACACTAAAGACAACATGTAGGTATCAAATCGTGAATATAATTATTAATCTATTAAATTGTTATAAGTAAAATAAATGATACAACTTTTACCAAGAATAGACTTACGACTGATTATGATGAAGCATACCTAGACACTTGGTAAAAACTATAATCTATAAAATGTCTGCACTATGAAGATATTATACACCGTGTTATTTTTGATTGTTAACTTTGAGGGGGCACTGTAGTCAAACGAAGTTAATTTCTCCAAGACACTAGTAGCCTAACTCTTACTGTGTAAAAGATAGTTAAAAATTAAGTTAATTAATTATTAGCTGTAAAACCCAGGATTTTGACGATCGAGCGACGGCATCCACACTGCGGCAGACAATAGACATTATTTTTCAAAGACTTAATTTCTTTAGGCCCTAAAGTTTAGGGGATTGCAGTTTTTCTCACTCACTTCTCAATCTTAATTAGGTATATGATATAGGAATTATAAATGACAAAAGTAGAACAGCCATCTCAACTACTTTGTTTTTTTTTTTACTGCTGCTAAGAACTACGCTAAGTATACAAGATCTATTTTGGATGCTGCCTCTACTTTATGTGAGGTAGGTAAGGGTAATTGTGAGACGTTGTAAAATAGTCTCCCTATTATTAAAAATGTTATAATTATCTTTGTTTTATTCTTTCATGCTCAAAATATCGTTTACGTGATTTGCATACTTCTATTTCGTGATATATTCGCACTGACGCCACAACACATAGCGGAGCTGTCTAAACATTTAAAAAATATCGGAACACGCATTTACGTAATGCACAATAAATATATAATCATGTTCAGATATTTTTCAGCACCTAGACAGCTTTCACGCTTATGGTGGTGACTGTACAGTAAGTACTACATAATATATTTTTGTACCTATAGGTGAACTGAAATATTTACTTTGCTCATCCGCGACCTTTATAATAATATCTTTATATCTTTTACTATTTCTAACATCTATGGTGAACGTTTGTGTTGCTCTAAAGATGAGATCTGGTCGAATTCGAAACGCATCAGTGTAGTGTGGTGGTGGTGATAGATGTGTTTGTATGATTTGTGCGTATTCCGACAGTGTGCAGGTGGAGGAACTGTATGAACACACATTTCATGCATAAACGTAGCTATTATAAAGTCACGGGTGAGCGAAGCAATTGATTCAGTTCATTGATATTATGAACCTCCGCAAAGTATAGGATTGCCGTTGGGGCCGAAAAGTACTCGAGTGGAGACCGCGGATCGGCAAGCGCAGCGTAGGACGTCCACCAACGAGATGGACGGATGATTTGGTAAAAGCCGTGGGTCCACGGTGGGGCCGCTGCCAACCGAAGCAACTGGAGGTTATGATTGGAGCCCTCTGTCCAACAGTGATCGTCCTACTGCTGAGATGATCATGATGATGATGATGATTGTCATAACGTCTTCTCACTAAATTGACCACTTCTCACTGTGACCAGAGACCAATTCGAACAATGAACCACTTTCTAAATTGTCAATTTCTTATAATGACAGTGTACCAAGTTTACAATTTCTTTAGACCAATGTCATGTCATTGATCGGTTGACATTGGTTACATACTCTGAGAATATAAATCCTATTTCAGGTTCATCTCTATCTGTTCATAATTTTATTCCGCATATTGCTAAATTTTACATTTCAGAATACTTTTGCGTTATACTGATAGGCTGCATGACCTATTGCTTCTTAGACCACCTGTGTTTTAGTTTTTTTAGACTAAATGATACTATTCCATACATCTGGTTTTCAGTAGGAAAATCAGTACATATAGGTATTCATGCTCCTACTAGTAGGAGAATTAGTATAATATTGTGTTCGTGCTCCTACCAGTAGGAGACTGTAGTAGGAGCACGACTTTGCATCTGTTTCGAGCAATCCAAGCTATACCAGATAGAGGGCGCTCGTGCCTAAAATACCATGCGCCACATTACAAAATCGAAGATTACACAAGAAAGTGTTTTTTTTTGTGGAATGTCTTATTTTGGGCATCTGGTATAGTGGGAATTTTAATGAATAAGTAATGTAGTATTTTGAAAAATGTGATATTTTAGGCACGAGCGAGGGAAAATCGCTGCGTGGCTATAGCTACCGTCCTGCACAAAGGGAAAAATCCCTCCCGACCCGTGGTCCAACTGCTATCTGGTTGCACCACGGGAACCTAAACTTACCCAGGATGGTTCAATTCTCAGACTACTTTTTTTTCTGCAACTTATTGCTGCGACCCGTGGTACAACTGAAGGGCTATTGTCCAACGGGCATATGAACAATTGCTATGTTGAACCATTTGCACCATGGGGATGTAAAATTACCTTGGGTCATGTGTATCAGAATAGGTACTATCATTACTGCATTTTTATAAAATTAAAAGTCTCATGAAACCCAACAACTATGTAGTTTATTCTGAATACAGTGAAACCAACAGTCCGAACCCCGATTCCACAGAGTTCAAGTGGTAGTTCAACTAGTTAAACTAATTGGACCCACCCAGTAGGACCATGGATAAACATACTTTCCAGAATTGGACTACTGATTTTGCTTCTCCGTGGTGCAACCGGTTGACGATGAGTAAACTTGCTTCCCCGTGGTGCAACCAGTTGGACATAGTAGTTGGACCACGGGTCGGGAGGAAAAAAAAGTTCATAAGATTAGTTCCTAAACCGCAATCGGTTCGCAACAAGAAGGAATTTTGCTCATACGCGTGTAGGGTGAGCACTGAAAGACTCCGGTCGTCGTCAAGCAGCTAATCATCAATTGAGTAAATAGGTAAGTATCTCTTGTAAGTATAAATATATTCAGATGTAATCTCGGTATTTCTTGCAATTTGTGGGAATTCTTGAACGAATTTCTACCACTTGGTTGAAATACTGGGCATACCGTTCAAAACGAGATCCGATTTGCTTTGGAGTCAGAATGTTCTTTATTTATCGTAGAAACATGTAGATGCCTACATGTAGCCTGTATTCTCATTATTCATACTAAATACAAATAAATATATAGGAAGTAAAGTTCTGAATTTACCGTCGAAAACTCCAAAACAAATTCCTTCGGATCTAACAAAAAATGTACTTGGAATGATTCAAGCGTAATCTAATCGCTAATATAACGCAAGCGTAATACTTGCAACATTTTTATAGTATTAACTTGCATCCAGCAGCAACACGCTTGAACGCATTCAGGTCTTCCTCGAGCAGCTAGCACAATAAAGCTCTACACCTGGAAATTCACAACTATATCTAAGAATTTTTATTATCTGGCACACCCACGACACAAAACGACAATTGAAAACATGGAGACTGTACTAGCTCCCCAGAGGTCCTCGCTTACTACCGTACGATGCCCACCAGCACCGTCGTAAAGCGTTAGGTCTGCCCTTTTAAGGACACAGCAGTACCTGTCTTGAAAAATTACACGGAAATTCTAAAGCTTATAAGGAAAAAGACCCTCTAGATATATATAAACAACCAGACCACGATAATGATGATGGTGATGATGATGATAGTATTATCCACGTATAAATAAAGATTCAAAATATGAAACGTCGTTTCCAGCAGGATTCTACATACCGATAGCTTCAACGAGGCTGTTTCCTTTCCAGCCTACTATGTACCACTACACATGAACTGTTTTACGCATCAGGGTAGTTGACACACTTATACAGCATTACGGCTTCCGTTCTTCAGCTTTCCAAAATGACCATTTCTGTACCTCGGTATACATACAATACAAAGAATTATCGCAACCTTCAACTCAAAAGATAACTGCAATCAAGACTGGTAGGTAGAATAAAACACGGAAAGATTTCGTCTCCAATATTCGAAGAAATAGGAGTAACACTCGCATGTAATGCATGATTATCAAAGTATGTATGTCACAAGAGCATCATATGTGGTTACCAAGTCCAAAGCCAAAAATCACATAAGATTAGATTCCTGGGACTCTAACACGATTCATCTAATTCTATATCGTCGCATATGAAACACTCATATTATCTAGATATTTGAACATTTTAAGGGCAAAAGTACAGTTGATACAAATATTCGTGACCCGAAAAAAAATATATGAATATTTTGTAGTAGCTTACGCCGAAAGCCTTCCGAAAGCCTAGAAAAGTGATGCAATAATTTTTCACTAGTTGGCGCTGTCTATTTGCATGTGTGCGTGAGCTCCTAGTGTCCGTATAAGGCTGTACCTGACACCTAAATTTGAGCCCTGAAATCTCAGAATTGGCACACTATTTCCGTTCGACTGTAGTCTCAAAAAATCGGCAATTCTAAATTGTTTTCGCAAATAATAAACTCAACTATTAGTATTCTACGGATATTCTAAAAATTACAAAAAAACATCACGAAAATTCGACAGTCTGATTTTTAACGCCATCTGACGGGACTTTTACCATGAGCTAACGTGAGCAGCCGCCTTAATAGTGTTTTCGTTGCGTGTACGCCTACGCTTTTTAATAAATTAGTTTGGGATAAAAAAAAAGTTCGTTTGCGTTATGGCAGTGTTGGCTGCCTTGTTCCTTGAATGTCATTGTCAGTTTTCCAAGATGGCCGCGGGGTTCCTTTTCACGCGCGAGGCGGGAGCGCGATCCATCACCGCGGCTACCGCGCGGTTTCGGCTGCGTTCCGTTATGCGCTTTTGGGTAACGAGGCTTTTTGCTTATAATATACAGGACGTTTCTCGTTTGCTTTTGATTTTTATTTTGTGAATAACTGATTTTACTGATTCACGGTTACTTACACTTGACATGATTGCAAGTTTTGTGCACATGCATTATGTTAATATGATTTAGGTATTTATTTAATACTACTTAACTAAAAACAATTGTGCCATGTCCATTAAGAATTTTGTCGAACATTACTGCCGCGATTCGAACTTTCCACGAGTTTATGAAACACAATGTTTTAGACTGTCGCCGTCATTACTAATTTTATGATGTAAATTCTGGTTTTGTTCCACGTACCGTGATTTTAGAGAAGCTCGTTATTTCGGCACAGTTGCATGCGCCGCATGATCACAAGATGACTACGTCGACGAGTCGTCTCGTGATCATGGCGCATGCAACTGTACGGTCAAGGAGTTTAATTCATTGGCCACCATGGAACCATTTCACAGTAAACGTCATAGTGACATCGCATTAATTAACAAGGAAAGTCGTAATGAGTTTTCCTCAAGTATTTAATCAAGGTACGCGGAACAAAACCCGAATTTAAATCATAGAATTCATTATCAAAGCTTAGTTAGTTAACAACCGATCGAACAAACATTCGTTGTCAAATAGAACGAATGTAGTACTGCAAATACAAATGTTAGATTAGAAGCGAGGTAAAAATAGCACAGTTCATTGATATTGATTTCGCGAAGTAACGCCAGAATTAATCAATTGTTTTATATTATTATCCACTATACATTTTATATAAGTAAATACTTATCCAGATGACGTCACCCCCAAATCTCAACACCCTGTGCGCCCGGGTAATGACCCATTGTTTCCCTCGCATCGTCGCACAGTGGTCATGAATGGGCTAACTTTGTTTACTATTGTGCGCTAGAACAAAACGCACGCAGCAGCGCCTCCGTGCCGCGTTCCCGGAATGAAAGTTTGAATTTTGGAACGTGATTGATTTGCTCTTATTTTGGGATGATATTCTTGATTGAAGTTTTTGGGACATTGTAAATAATCGTCTTATTTGTATTTTTTTTATGGTAGGTTACAAATTTGGTCAAAGAGAATAATTTTTTGTAGTGCAAAATTGCCACATTCATGCGTTTGGTATTATAGTGGCTTCATCAGTGTTATTTTTAGACTTAGCAAGGATTATCATATTTATTCTAGTTTTTGTTTTGTTTTTGTAAAGCTAAATACAAAAGTCGGGACCCTTTGGCTAGGATACATAAGGTATATAATCCTACTAATATTGTAAATGTGAAAGGTTGTGCGAGCGTGTGTGTGCGTTACTTATTCAAGATAAAACGGCTGAACGAATTTGGATGAAATTCGGTACGCAGATAGCTAGATTTCTGTAATAAATAACCATAGGCTTCTTTTCTATTTTCGCTATTATCACGAGACAAAAAAAACCTTAAACACTAAGTGTAGAAACATGAATATTTTCACAGGTGTTCATTATGCCACTCATATGAGTACCGGGATGTTGGAAATTCAGTTCCAGGGGAATAAATAAGATTCAGGAATTTCCATTCATTTGATGTGTATGAAAACAATGCGAGTATATTTGGAATAAACTTTTATTTTACAAATCACTGTAATTATAGTCAAATTTATTTTTATGGCCAGCTAATGGGAAGGCCGCTGAGAGAGGTAGGTACAGAAGAGAGCAAAAGCATATACAACAGATATTGTCCAACATTAATTTAATGATGCCATTTTATATATAGGTATTTTTGTCTATATTTACATTTTCACTACTTTAAGTTAAGATGGAATTAATAATAATTTGCTTTACAATTTGTTAAGTTTTTATACACTTAAGTATTTATTTTATGTTCGTGTATTGAACAGATAGATCTAATGGTTTACACGTGCGAAGCCACGCTTAAACACTAGTAATATCATAAAATAAAAGTTACACAATTATTTTAAACCATAAAAGTATCAAGGAATTCGTCTGCCTCTAAATCAAATAAAACATAAACTCCTATATCAGCAATTAAAATTTAATGTCCTTTATAAAACTGACAGTAAAAGTTTTTGTCTGGGCCCTATCGGTTTAGTTTTACGAACTATAAAATGTTCACTCTGATTTGAAACTCCTGATTGATTTTAAATGGTTGGGATTTGGTAATATAAAGATCGAATGTGCCAGGTTGTGGTAGCAAACGTTCTATCCTAAAACAATTTTATAGGTTAGAAATTTTATGCAACCAGTATAGTAGGGCCCGTCCCGCCGTCGCTTATCTATCTATAGGTATATAATAAACGAACCTTTAAACGAGCAATTCTTGTATATATGTAAGTATGTAAAACGTCTCCAACAATTTCGATGAAATTTGGTATGTGGGGGTTTTCGGGGATGAGAAATCGATCTAGCTTGTTTTTATTTCTGGGAAAACGCTTTTGGAGTTTTAGCCCGAGCAAAGCTTGGTCACCCAGGTACTATTATTTAATACGAAAGTGGTTTTATTGTCTGACGCACTTGGTTGGAGTCACGATGATTTTCACTAGTTCTTTCTCTCGCGCGGTATCAGCAAGGGTAGAAAGAGACGGAGAATGTGATCGCAAATGTAAAATTAGCCCGCTTTTTCACCACTAACGTTAAGCTATCCCTCTCAGCCTCTTATTAAATAGTATGTGTCATAGAGACGGAACGACACGAAATTAGATTTTCGACTTTCGTAGTAGCCCCGCTGTTATCTCTTTGCAACTAACAGATATGTTTGAAATCCATTATGTTTATTTGGGTATAAGCTTTCATCTTCGTGGAATCCTGTTATTAATAAGTGTCGGCGTCGGGATGAATGTTCGGAGGGACGATCGGACGTTGTTAGTGTTGTGTCTCGGTGTGATAGGGTGACTAACAAAAGTGACCAAGTGCGGGTAGTTCGTGATACGAGTGCCGGCACTATTAGTGATCAAGTGCGGGTAGTTCGAAGAACTCGCGCTGCTAGGCAGACTTGACACCCCACACTTCAGTCTACTCGTGACCACGGCAACTGTAACGTTGCCGAAACGTCGAGGTAAATATTACTTGTATAATAATAGCGTGATAAGTCCCGTTTGTGGTATTTTGACTATGTTTATTTGGTTCGATTTGAAAAATTATCGAATGTGGGATGTGGACAATTGTAAATGTTTATTATTTATGGTTTAATATCTTTATTCAATGTTGGGATTGTAGTAGACTGTTTTTCGCTGACTTTGTAGACTGAACCATAGAGCCATGACCTTTTTACATAGCACTTTGTGTGAGACTTCGTTAAATTTAACATTAAAATCTTTCTTAGATTAAAGGCATCAGTGTTTGGCATTCACGCTATGTAAGCTCTCATCAAGCTCCTACTCAGAGCTCCAGAATTCTCGCTACTAAATACGTCACTTGGTTTCCTTAGAACAGGGCAAAACAATCAGCCGCCCCCCGCAGCCGGACGAACAAACATCCCAAATCAAAACAATATAACGACGAGCTCATATACACTAAACACAAACGGCAATGTCACATAACCAAAACAAATTAAGCACTGCATTGTCGCACTTTCTTTTGTCAAATTGGCCATTCTTGTCAAATTGACCATTCTTTTGTCAAATTGACCATTCAGGGGCATAAAAGTGCAGCCACGGGCGCGTAATATATGATGGCTGTAAATTGTACTCGAAACGGAGGACTGCTATGGAACAATAAGTTGACTTGCAAGAGGATAGAAATGTTGATTATTTTGGATGTCGTGCAGCGTGCGAGTGACCCGATTTGATTTATGGGAGAGTTCAGTTCGCTCTATTGTCTAATTTAATGGTAAATAAATGCGTAACATTGCATCGTTTCACTTATTTTTTATAAATAGTTCGCGTCAATGGACCACTAAAACGAACATAGTTTGGAACAAATCGAGATAGGAGATAATGGCATTTCAACTCTAATCAATCTAGCAATAATATTTGCGCGCGATGATGGAAAGAGACCCGACGGATTAACCCTTATTCCCTGGTCGGCCACTTATCTGGGATGCCACTTGTGTGGATACCCTCGCGCCATCCCATTTAGCCTCTTCATCTACCAAGGCGGGCGGAGCAGCAGCGCAGGCGAGACAGCAAAACGCCGCGAATATACAGGTCTCTCTAAAGACTACATATTTACAGCTTTTGCTGTTGAAACTTTGGGTCCATGGAGATCGGACGCTCACAAACTTTTTGGACAAAAAAATATATTCGAAATTACCAATGACCATAGGGCTGGTGCATTTCTCGCCCAACGTATTGGAATCACGATCCAGCGCGGAAATGCAGCCAGCCTTATGGGCACTCTTCCTCAGGGACAAGACTTGGGGGAACTGTATATATAGTTAATTTATTTTTAGGATAGTTTAGTTTAACTTCAATTGTACCTTTTTAATTTAAAATAAATAACATAAATTATACTTGGTTTGGATAGGTATTTAAATGTAAACAAAACAACGTCAATTGGTGTCTTAAATATTGAAATTCCCCGATTAAACTATCTAAATATTTACATTTCTGTATTGATATACACTAATCTAGTTTGTATACAATGATAAATAAGTAAATTGTTTAAACCCTTGAATGTACCATCAGCTAAATAAGTGGTCTATAAATTTTTAAACAAGTTCCTATCATATGAATATGTCGGTAAAGTCGAACTTTCAAGTCGACAGACAGTCTATTAGCATTATTGTTTTATGACATGCAAACGATTATCAACTTTAGGGTGGTAGAGGCCACATATTTGGCTGATGGTACCAAATCCAGCAGCTGAAGTTTGTTTACATTTAGTTAAATACCCATCCAAACCAAGTATAGCTGCATAATATGAAATATGAATGCATCAATCTTTATTTTACTTTGTTGTACAGTCAGCATCAAAAGTAGCTGGTTACTTTTGTACTTTGTCGTTTTAAGGCCACGCACTTAGCGCCATACAAGATTGACAAATGTGTTAATGTGACAGAGTAAAAAAGTAACCGGCTACTTTTGATGCTGACCGTACCTAAAATAACAGTCAACAAACAATAGACATAGACAAAATAACATATTTAAACAGGTGACATTAAAATGTCAACAGAGACATAACTTTTTATATTGCGATTTACAAAAAACTATGGTCACACAAAACACCAAAATCGAATGGTCATTTCATCAAAATAGGTTTATGACGCTAAAAAGCTCTACAAATTTATCACAGGCGCCACAAAAATTATAAATAACTTATTTTCGTACTTATTCTCAAGTGGAATATTCAACAGGGTTGGTTTTGACAACCGGTAATAACAATTTGGTGTCATAAAGGTTGTAAAATGCTTCCTTGGTGGTTCTTTATAGCTCCTAACACTGCTTCTTTGTTTACGGAAAGCTGAACGTAAACAATATTAGTAATAATTTATGGTTTGACAGTTTCCAGGATAGCGAAGGGTTGAGTGAGCGATTGTGTTTTAACCGTTCTCTCTTTCGGTTATTTTACAAGTACTTACAAACTGTATTAAAATTTCACCAGGATGTTTGAGAACCTGACTACGAAGCTTGAGGTCCCGGGTTCGATTCCCGTGTCGGGGCAGATATTTGTATGAAAAATACAAATGTTTGTTCTCGGGTCTTGGGTGTTTAATATGTATTTAAGTAAGTATCTATATCTATATAATTATATTTATCTGTTGCTTAGTACCCATAACACAAGCCTTGCTAATCTTACTTTGGGACTATGTAAATTGGGGTGAATTGTCCCGTGATATTTATTTATTTATCGATTGATTATACCTACGTGAAAATGTTTTCCAACATTATTCGTGATTGACAACGTAGTTGCTAGATTGCCAGAGATTCCTTGGCGAGCGTTGATCTGAGCTGAGTCTATTATCTACTCTGTGGCTGAGTGAGCTGTGTTGCACTAAAAAGAAAAGATTTGCTAACAGTAACAAAAAAAAATTTGTTGCTTGTTACATAACTCGAGTGACTACAAAACTAAGGCCTACTGGTAACTATAAGTTAGTTAATGTCTTACAAAATCGGTTTGGCATTATTAGCATTATTTTGGTTAATAATTAGTAAATTTTGGCTAAACGTCAAGTTGACAGACTAGTTCAGCTATCCTTTTGTTTCAGTGTGAGCTGCGTGAGCTTTGTTGAGTTGAAGTTGTCACACTATAGAAGACACCAGACATATTTATATATACATGCTAGTGTTGTATTGTTTCCGAGGTATCATTTAAGTATTTACACATCCTGGAGTGATGACACGTAATGGGTTAACTTGCTGTGTATACTAAAATTTAATTGTATAATTAAAAATGTGCAAATAAATTTTGGTTTCGATTTCTATTTCGGTCGGAACTGGGATCAAGGGTGAAGTTCGGTTACATTTTAGGTTTCGGCTGGAAATATTATTACGATTAAGCACTAAAAATGATGTTGGATAGGTAGATATATTTTAGTAGTCAATGTAACAATAATAAATAACAATAAAAACAATCATTTTCAGCATCATTGGTCCATAGATTTGTTAGTAACATTAAGTTTCCTAGATTGAGTTAGTAAGATACATTTCACTACTACTTTGAAAAAATCTCGCATCTCAAATTCAATAACAAAATTGACCCTTGAAGTTCATAAAGTTCAGTCAGAAAAAAAACAAGATAGATTTAAAGGTACGACTTTTTAAGCACAATAATATTTAAAAAATGTGTCGAAGATCTAGCTTTGGATGTATCATGTAATACGACTTTTATATGTGGTCAAATTGAGGTCATGTAGGTCATAAATTAATCAACGAAAAATAATTAATGAGCTATAAAATAACAAATCCTTTTAACCAAGCTATAAACTTTATAACGAATTACATTAGCCACCTGTTTGTATATTTTACCTGTATACTGGGTGGTTCGAAACACGTGAGCAGAACTAACCTTACACCCTCCCCTTCCACCCTTGTGAATCGTTCACAATCATGTTTAAAAATATTCGCCTCCCCCACCCTTAATTGATTAATCCGGGGGTATTGGTCCTGCTCATGGCTTTCATGAACCTATTGTACCATTAGACAAATATGTGGTCTACCACCCTAAAGTTGATAATCGTTTGCATGTCATAAAACAATAATGCCAATAGACGTGTCTGTCAACTTGAAAGTTCGACTTTAGCGACATATTCATTTGATAGGAACTTGTTTAAAAATTGATAGACCCCTTATTTGGCTGATGGTACATGATGGTTCCTAAAATAAAAAATAAAATAAAATTAAAATTGTTTATTACAAGAAACAACACATACTACAAATATCTGTTGGTCCCACACTAGGCTGGGCCTGTAACGTGGTGACCGGATTCGGTACTTAATTAATTAAATTACGGCTTGTTTATATGTGTCTGTGAAAATATTGTGTCAGAAACAATTTGAACATAAGCCAATTTCAGTCAATTATGGTCCTACTCACTCACTCATTGTACCTACTGCTTTGTGGTGTTCTATAAAACATTTGTTTTGTTTTGTATTATATTCTACTTAACCTTACTTAGACACATCATCTCACTGCACTTCGGGCGTTTCCGGCCCACTTCGTGCGTCTTCGGCCCGCTTCGTGTCTCACTCCCATCGTGCCCATAAATCACAGGCCAACGCGAATCTAATGATAGAAACATTTGATAAATCACGATCACAGAGTCGATGTGGAGAGGGTTTTTTTAATTGTCCGAGTTTAATTAATTTGATTCTTGAATTTTACCGCTGGTTACGAAATCTATACTTATAAATTTCGGTTCAGGATGGTGATTAGGTAACTGTAACTGTAGGTACTTGATGTCTTCGTTACATATTAAACTTAGTTCCCTGTACTGTACATCAGTGGCATGGTGTTAGATATTTCCGTGGTACTCGTAAAGCTGAAGTAAAGATCGCTTATACCTATAAATAGAAAACTCTTTAGTTAAATATATTGACCCGGATAACTCACGTCTTAAATCGAGTTTAGCTCGACATGTTTCGGGCTAATCCGTAGCCCTTCGTCTTCGGAGCAACGCGACTCAGCGGCTGCTGCAACACGCGCACTGCGCGCCGCCGCTCTGCTCGCGCGACTACCCGACGAAACACGCCCGAAACATGTCGAGCTAAACTCGATTTAAGACGTGAGTTATCCTGGTCAATATATTTAATATGAGTGAGTCTCACGGTAGTTTCATGTTCAAAACTCTTTAGCTTTTTTTAAAATTAATTGATGCTACTTAAAAATCTGATATTTTTTTCTGTTAATTAGAAAGCTTATGCCTATCTATAGAACAAGTTTCAAGCGTTTGTAAAAACTTCATCGATTCCCCATTGCAATTGGTTTTAGTTCATGGATATTCTCACATTTTCGTAATACAGGGGAAAAGGTGGTTGAAACACTCCAAATCCCCACCAAATTTTCTAGTCCCTTTTGGCAGTATATTTGTGTGCCCAATACTTTCACATTACGAGAACAGATCGCTCGGATCATCTTTGTCATGTCGCTGTCACCCACCTGTTGACGGCGGTAATAGATGAGCGCGGCGCGGGGCCGATTGGACCCCCGCGGTCAGCCCGGGTCATGCGTGATCGTGCCGCAAGGGAGGGGAAGCAGCGGGGTTAAGGTCGGCCACAGACCTACCGACTCTGTTCTGTTGTACAGGAACAAAACAATCCGGGTTTTTCGTCACACACACGCTGGTCGGCCAGAAAAATTTGATCGACGACGCCATGCTGTGGTGATCCAGAATTCAAACGTCATCATCATTATCAGCCGGTGTCCGCCATTGTCGAACAAAAACTGCCACAGTAAACAACATCTTGTCACCTTGCCTGCAACTCTTGCGTCGTCATCGGTCCACGGAAGAATAGCAACGCTGCGTCTTTCGGTTCGTGGTCGCCACTCGATAACCTTTCTCCCTCAACGGTTATCTGTTCTTCGAGCGTCTGCCTGTCTTTGCCGTACTTACTTACTATACGTACCTACTCTTCAATCTACGTCAGTGACTAGTTTTTCAGCAAACTTCCGTTTCCGGGATTCTATCGCGCAAAAAAACGCCCGTAGTCACCTAGAGGGTATTACAAGCGATTGACTTCCAAGTTGCAACTTTCTGGTACACAAGAAAATACACAGAACATGACGAAAACACATGTTAAAACGGATAAAGGTATGCTAGATATTCTCTCCCCTGACAATCTTTGGCGTCCAGTGTAGGCAGCTGCTAGTTTGCGTCTGCAGCAGCGCGCCAGCCCAGCGATGCAGGGTTGCCAGCACCAGCGTTGCCTACCCACAATGTAAACAGTGTAATATAAGAATTAAAAACGCTACATCTTATCACTGGTCCCACGCACCGCCCGCATACCGCTCGTGTCTTCGCTTGCCAAAATAAAACATTAATATTATAACATACTAATACAACCACCTGCCCGCTCTGAAAAAAACCTTTGTTTGTTACCGCGTAGGATGGCTTGGGGGTTAATAGAGTCGTCGAGAGGCTAATGTTTATTGTTAGATTTGAAATGTGTATTAGAAATTGGTTATAAACTGTTAACAAAAACGATTGTATCAAAGTAAAATATGAATAAGTTCAAATTCTTCATTATTAATAAATAAATAAATATCACGGGACAATTCACACCAATTGACCTAGTCCCAAAGTAAGCTTAGCAAAGCTTGTGTTATGGGTACTAAGCAACGGATAAATATAATTATATAGATATAGATACATACTTAAATACATATTAAACACCCAAGACCCGAGAACAAACATTCGTATTTTTCATACAAATATCTGCCCCGACACGGGAATCGAACCCAGGACCTGAAGCTTCGTAGTCTGGTTCTCTAACCACTAGGCCATCTGGTCGTCTAAAAATTTAAAAAATTATTGTCCCTAGTGATACATTTTTCGAAATTTTTGCTGCTTACAAAGGTGTATTTTTAACCCCCGACGCAAAAAGAGGGGTGTTATAAGTTTGACCGCTATGTGTCTGTCTGACTATTTATCTGTCCGTCTGTGTGTCTGTCTGGGGGCACCGTAGCTCTTGAACGGGTGGACCGATTTGAATGCAGCAAGGTTTTTAGCGATGGTTCTTAAACATGTTTTATTAAAATCGGTTCAGCCGTTTTTGAGATATTGAACTTTGAAGTGACAAAGTCGGGGGTTTTCCATCTTTTTGTGGGTAGGATTAGTGTGTTCTTTGTCACGCTAATTTTGTAACGTTACATTATTAAAGACTTGCAATTAACTAGGGGTTGTTTATTATATAAAATAGGTAAATATCTTAATTGTGATTCAAAGATGAAATAGAAAAGAAATTTTGAACATGAAACTACCGTGAGACTCACTCATATTAAATGATATTGTAACGGATAACTCACGTCTTAAACCGAGTTTAGCTCGACATGTTTCGGGATATTTCGTAGCCCTTCTTCATAGGAGCACGCGACTCGGCGGCTGCCGCAACACGCGCACTACGCGCCACCGCTCTGCTCGAAAATAAATTAACTAAATTGTATGGGGACAAACTTTTGTAGAATAGAAAGACAAACCACCTTGATGTGTTTTTGTTTCCAAGCAGAAGATAAAACTTATCAAATTATAGTCTTGGAAATAAACGTTGTCAATTATTTAAATCTACGACTTAGAGGCAAAATTAAAGTCAAACAAAATGATCAAGTCTGGCAATATTCTAAATTAATTATTTGTTTTAACTACGAGCTTTAGACCATTTTGTCGTTTCATATTTATTATTATAGTTATAGTTATTGGTACAGTCGTCTGTCACGGTTGGTAGAAAATAATGCGTTGGCGCTTCCTCCCTTAATATTTACCGTCGCCGCGATAGCTTCCTGTTTGAAACGATTGTACCTAGTTATTGGAGAAGGTTTGGAGGAGATTTACGTTTATTTTTTATTTATTTTTAACCAATTGACCTAGGCCCCAACCAAGCAAAGCTTGTATTATGGATACTAGGCAATGGAAACATACTTATATAGATAAAATACATACTTAAATGCATATTAAACATCCAAGACCCGAGAACACGTCGGGAATCGAACCCACGACTTCAAGCTTCGTAGTCACGTTCTCTAACCACTTGGCCATCCGGTCATCGATTTAGAAATTAGGATTGTCTAAAAAAAGATACCAATGCTTTATTATTTATTTACTTTGAAATTATCTCTATATACCTCAATATACCTGTATTACTGCTTACTGTACTATGTTTTGGTATTCAATAAGGAGTCATTGTAATGTATTTACCTATATTTTTTGTATAGAAAAGTCAATTATTTGAAACAAATTGCTATATTAGTTCTAAAAATTTCACTAGCTAATTTTCACTAGTTATTTTTTAATTAGTTTATAGAAACTATTTTGGTTGATGATATCAGAGTTTAATCTACTTCTGCCACACCCATGCTTGCATAAATTTCCTTAATATATTTTCTTTACCGTAAAGCTCGTAGTAAAGGATAGGGTGATCTGCCCATCCATTGTATGGACTCTGGGCTAGGAACCAATAACGACAAGCCTTATATCATTGGAAAGGTTTTTTTTATATTCTACAACTTTTTGTACGGCGGGCAATCTCGAATCGCTGTGTAGAAAAATATGAAAACGCATATAAAACAAAATCATGATACAAAATCATCAACATACAGGAACTTACTTTGAAAAAACCTACTTTTATGCAGCGTTAACTTTTTTCACACAAAGATTTGGGACTACCTGCCATAGTAAAAGTTTTAGAACTTAGAATTAGCTATCCAGTGTCAATATCGCTTGTCCTTATTGTTCAATAGGCCAATTAGCCCACCCTCCTTTCGAAAGTAAATATCGTACATACATTTTGAATAACCTCACTTAACCATCAAAAAGTTGGAAAACCTCCGACTTTGTCACTTCAAAGTTCAATATCTCAAAAGCTGAACCGATTTTGATGAAACATTGTTAAGAACCATCGCTAGAAACCCTGCTTGCAAATAAAAAAAACTGCATTCAAATCGGTCCACCCGTGTAAGAGCTACGGTGTCACAGACAGACAGACAGACATAGCGGACAAGCGTAAAACCCCTCTTTTTGCGTCGGGGGTTAAAATATCAGATAGGTATGCGAGCCACGGTTTGAACACATGATACTTTGTTTGAGAGGCCATAGGTCAAATCAATAGGTCACCATGGCTTATATTAATTAACCCCCGAAACAAAAAGAGGGGTGTTATAAGTTTGACCGCTATGTGTGTCTGTCTGTCTATCTGTCTGTCTGTGGCACCGTAGCTCTTAAACGGGTGGAACGATTTGAATGCGGTTTTTTTTATTTGAAATTCAGGTTTTTTCTAAAGAATTTGCTAACTTTTACATTCTGTTTGTGTAATAATGGATACACGATAAAGTTGATGAATAGGAACATATCTAGATAATTTCTTTCGTTATTCAAGTTTTCTGTTCGTTGAGTTATTATATCGGTAGAAGATACTATAATAAATTATTTCACAACAGGTTTAATGACACTTAAAAACAATGCCCATAATCCTTGTTTGCCCCCAGCAGGTGGAACAAAAGTGAGTAAATAATCTAAAGTCGTAAAACGTTTCCACCTGTGATAGAGTTTACGACCGATATATATCACCAAAAGGCACTTTACAGTGGAGCTGGACCTTTAAATTGACGGTTCACGCGTAATGTGGTAGTGTTAATTATAAAAAAACACTTTTTTAAGAATTACTTATGGTTACATTGAAAAAAGCCGTGGTGGCCTAGTGGTCTGACCTATTGCCTCTCAAGCAGGGGTTCGTGAGTTCAAACCCCGGCCCGCACCACTTGAAATATACCACGAGCACGAGCTTTACGGTGAAGGAAAACATAGTGAGCAAACCAGCACACACCTGTGAAGTCATTCAATGGTATGTGTGAAGTTCCCAATCCGCACTGGGCCCGCGTGGGAACTACGGTCCAAGCCCTCTCATTCTGAGAGGTCTGTGCCCAGCTGTGGGACGTAAATAGGGTGGGATGATGATGATGATGACATGGAACTTTGTCTTTGAAATAGGTGTTACTTTGCGGAGGTCCATATCAATGATCAATTACTATAATACAACAATTACTGCTCACTCTGCCTTTGTTCTTTTAATAATAAGAGTAGAACTACAGGCAGCTGAGGGTTGGAGACCTGGTGACCTGACCTGACACACAGACTTCCTAGTTCTCGCACCAGTCTCCCCCACATAAGTCTGTAAACTGCACACTTAAATTTACTAAATATGTTTGATACTAGCACTATTCGTCAGTGTAGTGTGGTGGTGGTGATAGTTCTGTTTGTGTGATTTGTGTGTGTTCTTGCAGTGTGGAGGGGGAGGAGATGCTAGAACACACATATTTATTGCAAAGACGTACCTAGCTATGACGTAAGGTCGCGGGTGAGCAAAGAGTTTGTTTAAATATAGTATAAATGGATCTCCGTAAAGCAAGGCCTGATTCTATAAATTATCTATCCTGCTTATTTCATAAATCATACTATAAACTTGGCTGTACGGAGTGACACTAGACGGACTTTATCACACTAAACACACGAGTAATATTGACCTCGACGATTCGATCACATTACAGTGGCCGTGGCCACGAGCAGACCACGGTAGAGGAGTCTACTCGTGACCGCCACTGCAGGTGGTAGGACCTTGTGCAAGGTCCGCCCGGACTGCTACCACCATCTTGCTCGCTAATCCTGCCGTGAAGCAGCAGTGCTTGCACTGTTGTGTTTCGGCGTGGAGACTAAGACAGCCGGTGAAATACGGTATTTGACTATTTTGTATATTGTTTTATAAATTAAAACTACACAATGCCTGTTATCGAATAGAGAAACAATTTTTAAGCTACCTTTACAAATAACAAAGTTAGTTATAAAGGTTTGAAATTCAAGATTAGACAGAGACGGACATACTGGTAAGTATGTGACGTCGCACGCCAGTACCGCCATACTTGCTGCATAGAGAAAAGTGTTCGAAAAAGAGACAGGTATATAGATTTTTCAAAAAATTACTATAAATCCAATTTTCAACCGATTTAAGTTTTCTCTTCGCCAAACACTATCTATATTTTCATAATAATATTAAGATATGGCAAATTCAGTTGTCAAATACCGTATTACTGGCGCTTGAGGTATCCCATCTTAGGCCTCTGGGTTGGCAACGCATCTGCAATCCCCCTGGTGTTGCAGGTGTCTATGGGCGGTAGTGATCTCTTACCATCAGGAGATGTGATCGAAACAGCGAGGTAACCATTACTCGCGTGATAAATCCTGTTTGTGGTATTTTAATTATGAGTGAAATATAGTGAGGGTATTGTGCGTGCGTGTAGGTAGTGCCAGTACCAGAGATGAGGATATTAAGTATTAAATTATATATCTAGATACCACAAGTAATAAACACGTAGATTCGCTATTTAGTAAGGGGTTGCCAATGCGGATTGGAATTATTTCCAAATATTTCATATTATTATGTAAATTAGTCTTCAAATCCAGTAGGTAAGTTCAATTTCTTTCTCTTGAAGCTATTTAGGAATGATATTTTTCAATGATTATAGTTTTTTATATATATTTAAGTACTTATTTACTTTATTGTAAAAGTGACTGGACATCCTGGGACATTGCCTGCTAGCAATTTTTTTTTTGTTTTTACGATATTTAATTACAATACTAATAGTATACGTGGAATTTAACGATAACTTAAGCTAAATTTATCTCAAAGTTTTTGTCGGAGCGGCCATGGTCACGAGTTGACAAAAGTTTAGTTGAGTTGGTGACAGAATTTTAACGAAATATTCAATTTGTAGTTTAAGTCAAACATTAACGAGCCACATTACTATGTATGTCTGACCGCGTAAATGTCAAAAACTAAAGCTGTAACCGACTCACGGCGACATTGGAAATTAATGACACCATTAAATATTTAATGTCTCAAACAAGAATTAAAACTTCCCACTGGGTTTTATTTACACAATCGTTTTGTTGAATATATTTTATTGTTTTCGAATGCTGTAAAATAGTTTTATCAACAAGCGACAATCTTATACGTATGGGGTGCAAATAAAAGTGACGTTTGTTTTTTAAACTTGGTCCAAGGTTGACGCAAAAGAAAAAGAGTTCATCGATCAATAGTGATTGTTTTCAGATAGAAGTATCATGCACTGATGTATTCGGAAGTAAATTAATTTTACTTCTTTCCAAATACATCTAGATATATCAACAATATTTTATTTAAAAATGGATTCCTAAATAGGTAAAAAATCTGTGCCAGGCAGGCAGCGCAGCAGATTTTAATAAATTTCCAAGGAAATACTTAAAAATTACATCGTGGATTTCATTAACGTTGTATACCGGGTGGGCCCTTTACCACGAGCAAATTAAAACATACGTAGAACTGAGTACCGTCAAACTGAACGATATTAAGCTACTGTTACGCATGCTAGTTACTAGCACGAAAGCTTGCTACTATTGAGCAAACCTTTTGCCTCATAGCTGAGCATACCTTCACATTAATTTTTTTTTATGAGCATTAAATGATTTTTCTTTCTTTTTTTCTTTCAAATGCTACTTACCTACTAGCATGAGTGTATAGGAAACGTGTGCTACTATTAAGCATAAGCATAAGCATATTATTTAGTAACGAGCATGGCATGTGTAAGGCGGCCTTTAGTTCAGCGACTTTTAAAATATATATTTTTTTCTAATACGCTGTATAGTTTATTCCAGTTTGCAATGCAGCAACATTTTTGATGTCTGTTAATTGGGTAGGTACATTAATACTACTATTTAATTCGTATGAAAAAAGGGAAAACCTAAAGACTGAATTATTTTTAAAAGTAGCGAACTAGGTGTCATTCAGTTTGACGAGTACGATATATATGTTTAACTATTTGCTCCTGTTAAAGGGCCCAGCCTGTATAAAATATTCGCTAGTGGATTACACATGCAGAACCGCGGGTAAAGTTATTCATATAAGTAATTGATTGCAGTCTTGAGGAACCCCAACGATTCCGCGACACGTTTTACGATGTCATCCTTAATTGATATAAAACTATCTAGAATAGATACATTCCCTGTTTATGGCCCGTAAAACTTTTATTAACCGATATGTTGATCGTGAAATAATTTTAATGGTGACCACCAAGATCTGCTCTGACCCGCGACAAATTCACTTGACCACCACCGATGGTCTTAAAGCTGTGACATAATGCTGGTTTTTGAATGTTTCGGGGGTCATATGTTATATCTTGTTGATATATAAGTGTTCTTCTGAAGACAAAATAATTCGTTTTACGAGCAGATCATCCGAATGCTGCTGTTAATATTGTCAAGCCAATTAATGGGTGAATGTGTGTTTATGGTCACGGACGGCTGTTAACTTGGAATTAATTGATAGGGTTTTGTAAACATAATTAGAAAATAGTGTAAGGAATTATTGTAAATTTTACTGTACAATTTTTACCAATAAAACTTTCATATTTTTTTAATATAGCCAAGATTTTTCGTCATAATTATTTCGACGTTTCGGTCAGATTGTGGCCACTTAAGGTTTGATTGAATTAAGAATTATAATTTTATCATTGTATAAAACTAGCTGCGCGCCTGTCCATCTCACGAGTAATACACAGAGAAAATGAGATCAATTATTCCGTATCTCTAATAATCTCTATCTTAATTTGAATATGGAGATATTTAACCCGAAATTTTCCACTTTTCCGTACAATATATTTCAAACATTCCTTGCATACAAAACTTGTCCTGACAATCAGAAATAAAAAATAAATGATGACAGTTAAAACATAACCTCCCCTTGGGCAGTCCATTTTATAATTTTCCTCCTTTCTCTTCTTGGCAACAGCTTGAATCAAAAGCGTTATAATGACAGAGCTGCGCACGCGCGGCCCAGCTGCTCCCGCGCCACTTCCTCTGATCTTTGACTCGGCCAATTGTCCGCATCTGCCGTCTTGAGACACGCGCTGACCCCACCAATTGGATCTAGCACCCCCCTCCTTACCCCAATCAAAGTACAGACCCGAGAAGAGGGGAAGCTCAATTTATAATTGACTGGTCATCCTCCCACAATGTTACAAATGCCGCTGATCCCAGATTTGTTTCAAACTAGCAACGAGCACGAAGTTGTCGGCAAACTGCAAAGCTAAGCGTGTAAGGAAATTTGTTACTCAATTCCTTGTTGTCACGAGGTTATGAATTGAAGTGGTTCGCGATCAACTAGCAGTTTCCGCTGCGTCAGCTGTTTATATCGAAAAGGTGCGTCAAATAAGTCTTTATGTCTCATAGAGAGCTACTCTGACAGCTCGGCACGTCAACAACGTCACGACATAGCAATGATTAGAAATAAAACAGTTTATTCTTCATAATGTTCGTAGCCCAGGCTAAATTCCCGGAAGGCAGGACAAAAACTTACGATGCTAAGAAACAGGAGGTAAAGTACCCTAAAACAGTCCTACAGAGCCTCGACAATCCGACGCGCATGGCAAAAGAGAGCACAAGAGCAAGACTCATCCACCAACTAATTGAGCCACAAGACTCAATGCCAAGGGAATTTAGCTCTTACTTTTTAGGCGACACAGGCACCAGTGACCCAACTTATCTGGTGACTTCCCATGCAAGCGACATACCTATGCAATCACCCGTGGTGCCAGTTTATCCAGTCCAAACTCTCCGCTGGAACCCTTACGTAGAAACAAGCTCGATACCAGAATGCGAAACTCAAGTGCAAGTTGAAGCAAAGAAAGAAATGTGCAATGTCGCCACGCATAAGGTTTCTTGTAAATGCAGGAATTGTACCAACCTTTGTTGCCCATCAAGAACGCTGCTGCGCCAACCGGAATTCAAGAACAACATTATGACTTTCTGCGATAAATGCACGATGACTCTGAAGCTGTCCAGTGCCGGCTGTGGTGGCCTCACGCCCATATCGTGCACACCTGTCATTTCCCAAGCTTCTGTCACAAGTTCTGACGTCGCAGTTCGAGATACCATGGACCAACCTTACCGCTGTCCGTCGCCGCAATGTATTCGCTCGTCACCGTCCCGGTATCACGTTGATAGTCACTGCATACCACCGATTCTAAAGAAACCTCTTATTCAGTCATCTCTGCATAATCAGTACGATTATACGACAAGAAGTCCAATTCTAATGGACATGGAAGCAGAGAGAGACATTCCTGATGGATGCTACCCTGAAGCGCCATGTTGGAAAGATAAAGAACGTGATCAGTTGTATGCCAGGAAGTCTGGAAGGACTTTGTATAATGAAGGTATTATTGAGGAAGGGGACAATTTCGAGCCATTTTGCCCTCGACGTAGAAGGTCAGCCAGCGTAAAACGGGAGAAGAGTAGAGAGAGTAGAGTGTCTTTTAGCTCATTCTTTAGCAAATATGACGATGATGCTGAGACGGTCATACCACATTCGCACAGGCACGACTCGAAGTACCATTATGCTTGTATGGAGCAGCCGCACAAGTTCCACCGCAGTGACAACGATGAAGACAGAAGAGGCTTGGTGGCCAGCCCCAAAATCACCAGGCGAAGTTTCCAGAGTGTGCAGCAATGCAAACCCACCGCTTACGTATTGCCTAAACGGGTACTTACGTCAAACCCTGATTATAACATTGAAAAGTTCTTACAGCACAACTGTTGTAGATTGCAAAAGCCAAAGCGAAAGAAATGTTTCAGTTTTTTCAAATAATACTGTGATGTAATTGTTTTTTTTTGGTTTGCGTCTTGTTCATGTGTAATATCGAAATATGAACTCTAATGGTGGTTTTCCACTGGCGAGGCGAGACGAGACGGGGCGAGACGAGAAATGAAATTTGTATCATTCTTGCGCGCCCGCCACGAGCCGCCGCGGACCGCCGCGGGCGCTGCCATACAAATTTCAATTCTCGTCTCGCCTCGTCTCGTCTCGTTTTGACCACCTTGTCCACTCCGAAATATTTGATGGCAACTGTACCTAAGTATGCTGATGTAGAGATTATACCTAGTGCCAACCACGAAGACGCATGATTTTTTCAAAATTAGCCATTAATGGCATTGTAATAAGAACCACGGCACGCGTCATCGTGAATGACTTTATCTATAATTCTCTACACTTTGAGATAAAAATGAGTAAAGTATTAACCATATTATTATCTGTATCACTTTTCGGACAGATAACCGTCTTTATAGTAAATGTGGCGGTTTTTTTATATCAAAGAAATAAAAAGAAGCAAACTGAAACACTTTTTCATTAACTAGTTTTTGCCCGCTGCTTCGCTCGCGCAAGCCATCTGCAGTCGAATATAACCCTTAATAAGGCAGAGGCGTTTTAGCGACCACATGCATTGATTTGGAAAGTCTTATTGTTTTAGTAATAAGTTACAATATTCATTGTAATTATTGAAAATACTCCTAGCTTTCAAAATATCCTTTGCCAGGTATGTATTCGATAGCTGCTTTTGATGCTGTGGTAGTATGCTCCAATAAATAGGGCCTTATTAAGGGTTAAATTTCGAGATTTTACTAAAACGGCCATGAAAAGTCCCAAAATCGTGATTAAAATTTTGGGACAACGTGTCAAGAACGGAATTTCAAGCGCATATAGGTAGAGTGTAGAGTCATTCACGATGACGCGTGCCGTGGTTCTTATTACAATGTCATTAATGGCTTATTTTGTCAAAATTACGCGTCTTCGTGGATGGCACAAGGTATGACACGCGACGGCGACGGTTGGTTAGGCAGTTGTCTCACCGCCAGCGAGGAAACGATTGGCTATCGACTATTTTCTCGCTCAAGAAACGAACAAAAGATATAAGATCCTGTGTGAGTAAAAGAGACACATATATTAATAGTTGATCGCTGGCTGTTCACACTGTCGGCGAGAACACGCTCTTACATCTTTTGTCGCAGCGAAAAGAGCTATAAAACTCGCTGAGCTATAGATACTCGCTCAGCGATGTCAGCTTGGCGGCCGCCCCGCACGAGCGAGTCGAGTGCAGCGAGTAATCGCCCGTCGCACGCGAACACTCGCTTACAGCCGAGCGACAAAACTACACTCGCTTCTCGCTGCTCGCCCACTCGTTTCTAGTTACGCGCTCTACTCGCTTCTCGCTCATCGTCGGCGGTGGGACAAGTGCCTAGAAACGTGCTAGTGGGCATTATGTAGTCTCACACTTTTCAATACAAAGAATATATTTTAGCCTGACACGTTGTTATTATGGTCATGCTATGATACGGTGTAATGGGTAACCTTTAACCTTAGGCACAGTGGGAGTAGCAAAACCTTCGTCAGTTACTAAATTGATCCCTTTTTAACCGACTTCAAAAAAGGAGGAGCTTCTATGTTCCAATGTTTGTATTTTTACAGTCATAGACTCTTAGTGCCGAAGCGAAGAGCCGTGGTGGCCTAGTGGTTTGAGCTATCGCCTCTCAAACAGAGGGTCGTGGGTTCAAACCCCGGCTCGCACCTCTGAGTTTTTCGAAATTCATGTGCGGAATTACATTTGAAATTTACCACGAGCTATGCGGTGAAGGAAAACATCGTGAGGAAACCTGCACAAACCTGCGAAGCAATTCAATGGTGCGTGTGAAGTTACCAATCTGCACTGGGCCCGCGTGGGAACTATGGCCCAAGCCCTCTTGTTCTGAGAGGAGGCCTGTGCCCAGCAGTGGGACGTATATAGGCTGGGATGATGATGATGATGAGACTCTTAGTACGTTTTGAAACCAAAGCACTAAGTAGACAAGGGCATATCAAATTATACTTACTTCTTATTATAATAAGGGTCAAAATAGTATGCACCTCTAACATATATCTAGTTTCATATCAATACCAAACCTTTTTCATAAACAGCGTCGTAGTTAGAATCAAATAATGTTCTATTTAATTGTCAGTGTTTGTCAGTGCCAAGTTGTAGTGGTAGGGTTGCTATGGTTACCTTTAAACAAGATAATGTTTAGCAGGTTGACAGTTTGATGCAGTATGTCATACTCAATTGGTAAAGCAGATTATCGCTCATACTGAGCTAAGGAAAATAGATCTTATGGTGACGAACCTTTTATTACTCCGACTGTACTTTAACTGATATTGTGTGTATGTGTGTGAGGTTATCAGCTGTGCAAGAGGCTAACAGGCCGGCAGCTGCGGAGAAAGTCCTGATTGGATAATCTGGTTGCAATTGCGGCGCGGGCGCACCAGAGGCACGGAACTTTTGAGAATAAGTCAGTAATACTTAGTAATAAGCTACGCATATCTTGCATAAACTTAGCTATCATAAGGTTGCGCGTGAGCAAAGAAATTCTTTTAGTTGATAATAACCTATTACTTCCCACTAACGAGGAAACCTGCACAAACCTGCGAAGCAATTCAATGGTGCGTGTGAAGTTCCCAATCCGCACTGGGCCCGCGTGGGAACTATAGCCCAAGCCCTCTTGTTCTGAGAGGAGGCCTGTGCCCAGCAGTGGGACGTATAAAGGCTGGGATGATGATGATGATGATGACGTCCCACTAATATTACAAATGCGAAGGTTTGTAAGTCTGTTTGTTTGTTAGTTAGTTAATTTGCTTGTTAGTTAGTTAGTTTGTTACTTCATCACGTCTAAACCGCTGAACCGATTTAGATGAAATTCGGCATACAGATAGCTTGAGTCCCGGGGAAAGACACAGGATAGTTAGTCAGTATGAAAATTCTAGAAAACGATACATTCGGGCATATGAAATTCAGGCAAACGTTAGAGAACCGTTTTTTTTACGTAAAAGCTTTTATTAAGATTGGTTTAGCCGACTTTAAAATGATAATATTTGGGTTACTTCAACTTTTCTATGTTGATTAAGTTACTGTACGAGCAGTGTTGTTTGGTGGTTTGGGAGTAAGGTAGCAGCAAAGATTATGTGGTGGAAGTCCAACGGTTGCCTGCGTCTGCGCCGGGGCGGCACGCGCGCCCGCGCATCGCAATCTACACTCGTTTGTTTGTCTCTGCTCCCGTAGCTCACTAACTCATGCTAGGGTCCCCTAATAAACTAAACTCTTTGTTATAAAGCATACTCTTCATGGACACTTAAGCAGCGTTTCCACCAGAGATGTGCGAGGATGTGTTGCCATAGAAACTCGCATTTACTTCGCTTCGCTCCGCTCAGCTGTTTTCACCAGAGGCATGCTGTGCGAGGATGTGTAAATGAAGCGATTCTATTGGTTAATGAAAAACACATCCGGCGCAACACATACTCGCACATTATTGGTGGAAACACTGCATTACCAACTCACGGAACAGAAACTATGGAACTGTCTAAAACCCCGGCTTGTAACCGTGTCGTCTCGGAAATGCTTACATACACATGATACACGTACACATGCACATGGGCGGATGATCTAGCTAGTCACAGGTTCGCGGTGGATTAGAGGTGAGACGTTCTAGGCAAAACGCGGACTGAGTCTTGCGAGTACGCGTCCACAAAAAGACTAGATCCAAAGACTAGGTCCACAAGTATCTACGAGTACTAAACTCAATTGAGTCATTGCGTAAACAAAATGATTCCCGTAAATACGCTCCCCTGATTGCGTACACATCGTACCTACTAGTTTTAGTAGTTTTACGAATATTATCGAACAAAATCGAACCGAATTCCACGTCACAGTTCAGTCTTCACGCTTCATATTTTTTTAATTTTAACTTATATTAAATACCGACTAAAAACTTCCCTTCATACTTCATACAGGCTTAGGACTGTCAGCAATTTTTATAAATTTTAAATTAAAAAGTGTACATAACAGCTTGTTTTCAAGTTGGCGGAACGTTGTCAGCCGCCGTACTCCTAAATACTCGAACGCTAAAGGAATCGCAGCGGGAACGCGTACTCACGCGTCCAAGCCAAAACCTATTCCAGTAAATACGTCTCACCTCTACGGTGGATGCAGTCGGCTTCCAACCGATGCAACTGTAGGTCTATGGGAGAGGCCTGTGTCCAACAGTGGACGTCTTACGGCTGATGATGTCATCATCATCATGATCAACGAAGTTTATTTCTAACGTCAAAGATTTTCGATTCGCTGGTGTTCGAACCCGTACCCCTTGCGGCTTGAGTTAGGTCTACTAACTAGAGTACCGGGGAGTTCAACCAATTCACCTAAAATCTTAATCACTTCCATACACCAATAATAGTGTGCCATTCAAAAAAATGCAAGGAAAGAATTATATTTGCCGTGCTTTTTAGGATAAGATTTAGTAAGGATTTAGTATGTGGATTATGAAAGAAAAAAATAAAGAAGACTTTTATACACATTCACAAAGACACACAAATACAACAAAATAAAAACAATAATCAGCAAACAAACAGACAGAACAGCAAATGAACTGTTACAAAAAAAATATGTTTCGCGTTGGCACAGAATAAGTACCTAATACATAACATAGCTGGCGTTGGGAAGATTCAAACGACCAGCTGAACCACACCTCATGCACTCATTTGTGTATAACTCAATTAAATTCCCGCATGAGTTAAATTAACTTATATAATTATGTTTCTAACACCAGGGGGCACTATCTCGCCATCACTGGAACTTCCTTATCAGTTATGGTGACCATGGTTTGAATTAGAAGAAACAAAAAAATGGTGAAGGGTGTTTTGGGATTGTATATTGGGTTCCCGTTTGACTGTTTTTCGGTTAAACACAGTTAACATAAACTTATCTACCGACTGTATTTCTCTTGACTTAAATAGTTGCAATGCATTGTTACGCTACTACATATTCGTATCAAAAATTAGTTTGATCTCCGGAAATAAATTAATTGAAACTTGCAAAATTTGATGATAACTTGATCACTTTTAAAAAAAAATCTAATTTCGAATAGTGCTAAAAATTAATTACGCATAAACTAGTTATGCAGAAAGTTAATTTTGGATAATTTCATTTCTCTGAAATTCTAACGTGAGCAAGTCGACTATAAGCTCCGCTTTGCGGGGCTTTTATCTTTGCTCTTTTCGGACATTAAAAATTATGCCAAATAGATGGCACCTAATAGCCGGCTGCATATAGCTTACCTTATAAATAAACTAAAACAATTTTATTACTTTGCTTACCCGCGACAAAATAAAATGAATAAATTTAATAATAACTATTCTCTATGTATTTGTTTTCTATATTGTTTACTATAGCGATGTTCAATAGAGTGACTGCCTTATACATATTGTAAACTTTGATCGTAACGGTCTCCAAAGCAGCGCACGCGCACCCCCGCCGCAACGCCCCCCATCGATCATCGTCCCACAATAACTGCAACGTCTTCCGTAATGGTAGCAGCCACCTGCCTGATGGATGAGCACCAGCGATCTGTTGGAAAGAATTCCATGTGTTTAACAGGAGTGCGTGTATTGTGTATTGATATTAACAGTATCATATAAAAAGAATCCTCAATACTTCATCCAACACGTGTTTAACTAACAAATATTCTGAATGAACACCCCTGCATAGAGTTTTCACTGGAAGTTTTTGTATATGTCGAATTTTCTACTAATACTAAATGATTTTCTGCCAAGTTTCTTGCGGCGCATTTTTCTTGGCAATGATGGTCTTTCCTAAAGCGCTGGTGTACAAAAAAGGGACATGTAGGTCCTGAGTGGCCTACTTACAGAATAAACGTATTTTCTCTTATGTATCTATCAAAGTCCTGCTAAATTCGCCATAGTTGACGATAATTATAATAAGCGATAAATTGTTGATTTTTTTTGGGTTTATTACACCTCCATCTCTGTCATGTACTTTTGGTTAAAGAAAGAGGAGAGATGTCGATAACAACAAACGGTTCCAACAATGATCCAGCAACTTCATACAATCTTCATACAATCTTTTATCAAATTGACATATTATTTCCTTTAACCAAACAGGAATCCGCGGTATGGTGCAGGAAATTGATTCCATTTGCATCCGACACAAGCAAAAATAACTCCTAAATCCAAAACTACAAAAGTCAATGGAAACGTAACTATACCATGGTCAAGTTTTATGAGGAAATAATTCCATTTACATCTAAGATAGGGTAAAATAAGCTTTGTAACAGTTGGTTAAGGTGGACCACAATGTATTATTTAAAGTGGTATGTGTACGTCGGTGAATATGAAAAGATGTCAAATCGCTGACAGATCAAAGGAGCCGCAGGGAGGGGGGGACTCATTTACATAGAAATAGGTTTTATTCTGTTCTTATCGTGTGGACATTTTAATATGGATATATTGTAAATTAAGTTAGTGTTTTTATTAATGATAATAGGGTGGTGTCAGACGCACCGTTTGTAGTGTAGATAGTATGGGAGTTCAGAGTTATAGTTTTTGTTAAATTAGTGTCTACCTAAGACTTCTTTCAGCTGTGTTTCAACCAGAGATGTGCGAGGATCTGTTGCGTTGAAATTCCTACAGATAAAATCGTGATCTTCATTTTCAAAGCAAGAAGAAAAACTTTTTCTTTTTAGTCGCTACACTCTTTACCGAAAATGAACATGGACAAGACTAAAGTCATGTTTAATGTCCATGTTGTGCCAACTCCCGTAATAGTCGGAGGCTCTGCGCTGGAAGTTGTTGACGACTATGTATACCTGGGACAAACGGACCAGTTAGGTAGGTGCAACTTCGAGAAAGAGATCACTCGTCGAATCCGACTCGGCTGGGCAGCGTTCGGGAAGCTTCGCAGTGTCTTTTCGTCCAAATTACCGCAGTGTTTGAAGTCAAAGTGTTTGACCAGTGTGTGTTGCCAGTGATGACTTACGGATCTGAGACGTGGGCGCTAACGATGGGCCTCATGAGGAAGCTCAAAGTCACTCAACGGCTATGGAGAGGTCTACGCTTGGGGTTTCAATCAAATCATGATATCCGCAGTAGAACTAAGGTTACCGACATAGCCCGAAGAATTGCGAATCTAAAGCTGCACATTGCTCGCAGGACTGATGGCCGATGGGGTCAGAAGATTCTTGAATGGCGTACGCGTACCGGGAGACGAGCTGTCGGTAGGACTCCAATAAGATGGAGCGACGACCTGTTTAAGATCGCGGGATCGCGTTGGATGCGGAAAGCGCAAGACCGGCCTGACTGGAGAGCCTTGGGGGAGGCCTATGTCCAGCAGTGGACGTCTTTCGGTTGACATGATGATGATGATGATGACTCTTCACAGAATGGTCGTGTTCATTATTTGAGAATCAGCAGTGAACCTTCATGACGACGCTTTCTTGGGAAAATAATGTACCTATGGCGGATACCCTTGCCTTCCATACCGCAGTGCTGTAGTCCAGAGTTTGTAGTTTATATATATACAAGAGGGGGCAAACGAGCATGTGTGTCACCTGATGGGAAGCAATCACCGCCACCCAAGGACATCTACCAACACACGAGGGGTATCACAGGTGCGTTGCCGGCCCTTGTAGTTGGCAAAAGAGCGCTGCCCATTGTCACATCAGGTCCTTTAGTCGCCTTTTACAACACCCGCGGGAAGCGATAAGTCCGCCCTGTTCGACACGACCTCTTGATCTAGGTACCTACTGAGGTTTAGAGATATCATTTGCGGAATTTCGTCTGTAGAAATATTGGAAAAAAGTTAATTGGTAAAAAAATATTTTTTAATAAGTACAAACTTTTTTTGCTGGTACAGCTAGTACATTACTTTTTGTTGACTGTACTTGTATTGTCACCCAAACTACATTTGCATACCAAATTTGAAGTCGATGCCGTAAACCGTTGAAGAGTTCCGTCCTGTGGAGACGATTCTGGCCGGACTAACAGGATGTCACTACCAGATTATTATATTGTCACACAATTTACATAAGTATACCAAATTTCAAGTCAATCCAACTACTGAAAGTTGGTCGAATTTAACTAGCAAGATTTTATAACAGCTTGTAAAAAGTAGCCTGTATTATTCCCAAGATACAGTTATCTAAATATCAAAGTTCATATTTCAGTCTGTGCACTGTGCAGTGCATTTATTATGAACATAGTTTTTACCAATATATAAAATAAATAAATGTTGTTAGTAGAATTTGATTCTTTATTTGTTTCGTCATCATTTTATCGGCCGTAGGACGTCCAGTGTTATAGGACTAATGTAGGACTTCCAGTTGAAGCTGAAGCCGAAGCTCCCTGCATCCGCAGTGATCTTGCGATTTTAACTAGGTCATTTGTCCATCTCGTTGGACACGTTAAGCGTCTCGTTTATTTGTTTTACCTACTTCAAATTTGTATTTTAAAAGTATTTTGATGAAAAACTCATTTATATTCATTGTTACGTTGACGATTACATAATACAATAAACTACTGTTTTTCTTTTATTCCGATAGCCCACATCAACATTCGATGTTTTTAATTATGACATTAAATCAAGTCCAGCATAATGATAGGTTATATCATTTCATTTATTATTATGACTCAATATTTAATTTGACAATATTTAAATGTCGTCCTTTTGGAGTAGCGGCAGCAATTAAGATGTATCAACGTCAATCCGGTTGCTAATATTTATGATCATTACAAATCTAATTGGAGTTTTCGCTTTGAAAAATCAATTCTATGATGGTTTGAGTAGGGTTGGTGTTATATTGACGATGTGATATAGCTGTTTGTGATTCGATAGCTATTGTTTTAATTGCTGGTTTCCTTGGAACGATTGAACGTAATAATTCATAATCTTCATAAATCGCTCTCTAAACGATTTTTTGGCAGAAGAATTTATACTGTGGATTAAAATAAGGGTGGAAACAGCAATTTTCTGTATCGGAAATTAAATATAACACTTTTGATCGAGTACTATAAAATAATATTACTAGTTTTACCCGCGGTGTTGCTTGGGTGACGATCAGATGATACCTGACAGTTGAAATGAACAACAACAACAACAGAAAACAGAGAAACTGCGTTCTAATACCCAATCTCATTCAAAATGGAACCTTTTCAGCGTGGAAAAATTACAAATCTGGCACACAAGCATACTCATAAATATCAGATATGGAATAAAGGTGTGTTTGTATGTTTGTTCATCTTTCACGTCGAAACGGAGCGACGTACCGTCGTGATTTTTTGCATAGAGATAGTTTATGGGCCAGAGAGTGACATAGGCTACTTTTTATCCCGGAAAATGTACATTTCCCGAGGGAACAGCGTGCGATAACCGAATTCCACGCGGGCGAAGCCGCGGGCAAAGCTCGTAATAAAATAAGTGAATTAAATGCTGCGTGCTACGAGGAAACAGTTGCAATGTTAAATTTAATAATCAATAAACCAACAGACACTTAAGATACCTTAAGTATTAATAGAATCCTTATCATCACACAAACAAATCGCATTTATTATTAAACAATATGACATACAATAAGGTTTGGACACAACCTGTCACATGTCAATACCGTGGATTATAAAACCAATTATAGGTCCCGATGATGACAAAATGACGGATGACAGAATGACGGATGACGGAGTGACGTATCGGCCCACGACAAATAATAATTGGAGGAATAATTATTATGCAATTATCCGTTGACAGATTTGGACCGAAAAGGGTCAGGTGAGTTGTTTATTGCGAAATTATGTCCATTTGAAAAAGTGCGGTTGGAGAAGTCAGAAACGTCTATACGGCGATTGCGCAAATATTATTATGTGTACCTTTAGTTAACTTAAACAGTTAAGAACTGAAACAGTTACTTTGCTCACCCGTGATCTTGTAATAGCTACGTTTATGCAAGAAATGCGTGTTCATGCAGTTCCTCCACCGCCACCATGTGTAGAGTAGGGAACACCGATCTTATTATTAGTTCTACAAAATTGTATTTTAGCCTTTCTGTTAACGTCACGTCTTAAATCGAGTTTAGCTCGACATCTTGCATCAAGTCTTTTATAAATTGCACAATAAACACTAAACATGATTTATTTCAGAGTATTTTTTTTTATTACTGAAAACTATTCTCGTTTCTTTGCTATCACCCGTTATCCTCACTATTTTTGACGCTTAAACTCACTCTTTGTTGGTTCCTAACTGAATGCTCCTCTCATCTAATCAAAGGTTGACTGGTAGAGATCCCTTAAAGGGATAAGGCCGCCTTTGTACAAGCATCTCAAAGTTCTACCAATTGTATTTTTGTTTCTTTTCTTTTGTACAATATAAGAGTACATACATACATATTCTCATACATTTTCCACCTCTGCAGCCAACTAATATTTTAGTTTCGTAGCTATTTTTGTGTTTGTTTTGTGTGATTTTCCGTAATTTCACTCTCCTGTGGCCCGGCGGAAGACCAGTGCTGGCTTTCAACCAGCGATATGCTGAGCCGGGACCTTTTTATAGCGGCGACACTTCTTATTGTTATTTTTCCAAATATTGTTATTTAATGTGTCACTGCTGTTATAAATAAATTATTTTCTTTTTTATTTTCTTTCTATCTTTCTCTGCCCCTATCAATTCGCATATACCATCACAAAATGACGCCGCACCGATTTTTTCCTCTATTTGTCGCACGTCGCTGTAGCTGTCACATGATTGGTTTTGCCCTTAATGCACAACCAGTACCGCCGTCTTTGATCTTACCGCCCACCTGAGATGTTCTCAAACCATAAAGGACGTACCTGTCACGGTAAAGAGTAGCTTTTTCTTTAACACCATAAAGGTAAAGGCATTTAATATCTTTATTAATGTATCCGAGCTCCGTTGATCGATGATGATAACTAATTATTAGAAACATTTCGACCAACCGACCCTGTGCTAGATTAAGCAGCGTTTAAAGTTAACTTTAACTTTAAATGGTTAAGGTATATTTTTAAATGAAGATGATTAGCGAGAGATAATCGTCAGTTATTGTGTTTGGTTATCGGTGGTGGAGAGTTAGGAAGGGTAAGAAGGTTCGTCGTTTAATTATATTTGGAAACAAAGGTTTTGGTTAGCTTTTGGAGACAATGTTTGCGGATTTAAACAGCTTAAGCTGTTGGTAGATAATGCTGTGGTTTTAGGATTAGGATCCTTTGGTTAAAAAAAAGAAAAGAAACAGTATAAACAGTATGTTGAATGTTAAGACGAGATGAAACTCTTTTTAACAAACACTTTATAAATGTCATTTTATTTTTGAAAATGCGTTTACTTTTAGAGTTGTTAAAAAAGGAATCCGAATGAGTCATAGTTTACAAATTATCTATTTATGTAGTCTTATGTAGTATTTAATAAAACTGTGTAGTATAATTATATTATCTTTGTAGCGGTTCAAGGGTCACCAACGGTGCTGCCTGAAAATCAGCACTGGGGTGTTACTTATAGTTGTTACCGGTCTACCCTAAGTATGAATAAGCATTTTTATTTTTTGACGTAATCTCATCTCAAAAGTTTTCGACACTTAGCGACACATTCTTAGCTCTGTAGCCAGGAGATACGCATCGTGCTTCAGATATCCTCTCGTTTTATTGTTAAACAACCCGCCTTTGTCACCCTAATAGAATTAACTCTTTGCTTCATCAGATCGAAGACAACTGGCCACAGTACATTTAAACTGATTTCGTCTTCATTACCTTATAAAGAAAAAGAAAGAAGAAAAATTCAGCCTTTATATAAGTACCATCTGGAGTGATATTCAACCTTTTTCACGCGATGTTATTTTTGTACAGGATATTTCAGCCAGTTAGTTTCAGTAAACTCGCGTGTAAATGTTTATAAGGTTATTTTTATTGGTTTAGTAAACGCTTCCCAGTGACGTCCAAAGTGAAGCCAAAAGCGTGGCTTTATCTTTAAAAAAAATATGAATGAAGTATCTACCGTGGAGTTCCAGTCAAATTTGCCCTGTCATAAGCATAAATATTTATTAGGTACTCTTATACCATCCTTGTCTTATGACTTTATAAGTTTAAGTACTATGAAATTGATCTTCTCTAAACTTTCTGTCCGTAAATTGTCGGTGAAATTGTACCGATCAAGTGAGCAATGCCACCAAAATTATGGTTCAGTATGGTGGTATATGCATACAACAATTTTGCAGCACAATTGACCACAAACTTTATAAAAAAAAGTTTATTGCCAAAAACACTTTCATTAAATTTGGTAATGGGTACCAGCTAGTCTCAGCTTGTGTTTATGGTGAAAGAAGCCTGCTTACACCCGCGGAGAAATTCAAAGGTGTGTATGTAAAGTTACCAATCCGTACTGGGCTGCCGTGGGAGCTACAGCCCAAGTCTCATTCTGAGAGGAGGACATGCCTAACAGAGGGACATATTCCGAAATAAGATGATGAGGTTTACCGGGTGCTTGTACTACACACCCTGCACAGGTAAGCTTGCAGCATAATGTTTTGAAAGCCAAATTTCACTTCCCAAAAAACTTATCACAGTAGTTTGATTTCCCAAACAAATCTTTAGGATATTAACATTTCGCATTTTATTCATTTGGTCAAATTATCATTTGGCATAATCTTACATTGTCAAGTTTTATTATGACAAACGTTTTGCAAACGTTTTCTTTTGGCTAATATTATATTCCAAAAAAATGTTTTTTCAAAATGAAACTTCGTATAGGAACCAATCACAGAAACCAACTGCTACCAGAAAAGCAGGTAAGTTAGGTTAGGACTGCGTCCCCCACAGAAACGAACTGCTATCAGAAAAGTACTTATATTAGGTTAGGTTAGGACTGCGTCCCCCACAGAAACGAACTGCTATTAGAAAAGTAGGTTAGGTTAGGTAAAAACTGCGTCCTCCACAGAAACGACCTCCTACCAGAAAAGTAGGTTATTATGCCATGCAATATTATGAGAAGGTTGCTTTATGCCAAACGATACATTTGACTAAATAATACTTGGTAATTATGAAAAATCATTACTAACTGTAAAATTGCGATAAGTTGTTTTAGGAAATGATTTTTTGCCAAATGATAATTTGAGTAAAATACTTATTTTGGGATGTGATACTTTGGGAAAAGTTTTTTTGCTGATATTAGTCAGGTCCGCAGATGCGACCGGTATAATATACGCAATTAGCTTATCTTGGTGGTGATTCATCATTATCATCATCATCGAGGACCGGATGGCCAAGTGGTTAGGGAACCTGACTACGAAGCTTGAGGTCCCGGGTTCCGAACCCGGACGCGGCAGATATTTGTATGAATAATACGAATGTTTGTTCTCAGCCCTGGATGTTTAATATGTATTTTGGTATGTATTTATCTATATAAGTATGTTCATCCGTTGCCTAGTATCCATAGTACAAGCTTTGCTTAGTTTGGGACAGTCGTAGGCAAGGTTAGACAAAGGCCGTCCCCGTAGACCTCCAGTTGCTTCGGTTCAGTTGCCAGGTCATCCGTTCATCTCGTTGGTGGACGTCCTACGCTGCGCTGTAACTTTAGAGATTAGAAAGAATGAATTTCTTTGCTGCAAGATTCATGTCGCATCAAGTCAGAGTCCAATCTTCAAACAATTTAATTCAAATTCTACAGATGGGATATGAGGCTCAATTTGAAGAAAAAAAAAGGAAAACAAATAAATATTATATCTAGATTGTGATGGGTGCGCCGGAGCGTGCCAGGATTAGTCGTTTGTCGGCGCGCCGCTGAAACTGTTTCCATGTTCCACTCTCGCGCATAGCGCATGTACCGCGATGCGCGTTCGACCAATTAGGGGGCAGTATTTGGGACGGTAAGGTTAAAGTTATAGGTAGAGTCATTCACGATGACGCGTTCCGTGGTTCTTATTACAATGTCATTAATGGCTAATGTTGACAAAATCAAAGGTATAGGGAATAAGGGAGCTTAGGCTGCATTTCCATGAGAGGTGTGCGAGGATGCGTGCGATTAATGTGTTTGTCATGAATCAATAAGTAAGCGATACAGAAAACAGATAAAAAAATTACAAGGTGAGCAATAGGCGGCCTTATCGCTATAATGACCAAAAAAAAACTCAACGCGATCGTATATACCAATTCACCAAAGTAACACTGGTTATAACGACCAACCGTGCTTAGTGATAAAATATTGCTGTCCCTTCAATGTCGTTATAAACGGTTTTTATAGTTGCGGATCGGTTAGTGACTGCTCGACGGGAAAGATATTTTCAAGCATTTCTGGCGCTCCGATTAACAGACGGTGATACTGTAAATCAAAGGTTCTCAAACGGTGCACCGAGGCGCCCTGGAGTGCCATAATAGGTACCCAAGGGCGCTCCTTGATAATTCAAACAAAAAAAAATAATCTAATGAAATGAAAAGCATAACCTACCCTCGCTCAGCGCAGCTCTAGTGAAAACAGCTCAGCGGATCGGGAACAGGTTAATGAAGCGTATCTAGATATCATTATGGTCATTATAGCGATAAGGCCGCCTATTGCTCACCTTGTAATTTTTTTTTCTGTGTATCTGTTTTCTGTATCGCTTACTATGTCTGGTGTACAATAAAGAGTCTTTGTATTGTATTGTATTGTATGTCGTTATAACTGGTGTCGCTATAAACGGTTTTGACTGTATTCACATATTTTTGAACACCTTGGCCGCTCCTTACATCTCATGTATGAGTATTAGCAGGTGACTGCGAATGTCAGTTTTAATTCAGTTCAGCTCAATTAAATAGTTCCTGAGCACATAATTTTTAAATTCTAGGATAAATGCCTTCCAGTCACCACTTTTCACTCACTTCACACCTAATATCAAACCGCTTCAGTCAAACGTCTCTCCATTGTTCGTCGTACGCGCATCACACGACCTGTCACGTTGACGTATCAATAAGCACTCATGCGCAGCGACGCGGGATGATCGCCGCGACTGCCGCTAATCGGGACCAGGAATTGATGGGAATCCCAAATTTAATTACACTTTTTTTAGTAACGCACGTAGAAGTCAAAGGCTTTGGGTCTTCTGAGATATTGTCTAATGTAGTCGGAATCACCATAGCTATTACCACTTCTTTCTGCCAAACGGTATAAAGCCCGGTCGAGACCTGCAGAATATCTTATCTTATTACAAGCTTTTATTTAGTTTCACCTTTCCCGTTGTCTGTCTGTCTGTCTGTAATCAAATCTTGCAAGTTAAATTCGACCAACTTCCATTAGTTTGGATTGACTTGATATTTTTTTTTATTCGACTGGATGGCAAACGAGCAAGTGGGTCTCCTGATGGTAAGAGATCACCACCGCCCATAAACATCTGCAACACCAGGGGTATTGCAGACGCGTTGCCAACCTAGAGGCCTAAGATGGGATACCTCACGTGCAGTAATTTCACCGGCTGTCTTACTCTCCACGCCGAAACACAACAGTGCAAGCACTGCTGCTTCACGGCAGGATTAGCGAGCAAGATGGTGTAGCAATCCGGGCGGACCTTGCACAAGGTCCTACCACCTGCAAATACACTGCATTTAATACACTTATGTAAATTATGTGACAGTACAATAATCTGGTAGTGACATTCGGCCAGGATCGTTTCCACAGGAAGGAACTCTTCAACGGTTAACGGCATTGACTTGAAATTTGGTATGCAAATTTATTTTGAGCGACAATACAAGTACAGTTATAAAAAAGTACAGTCAGCAAAAAAAAGCTTGTACTAAAAATGAATTTTTTACCAAAAACTTATTTACGTCGAATAAAAGAAAAAAAACGTGAAAGTTAGTTTCCTGGTGGTGTTTCTTAGCCATGTTTCGTTAGAATCTTTTCAGCCATTTTTGAGATATAAAAAATTTAAATGACAATATCAGGGGTTATGAAACTTTTGAAAGTTGCTCATAGACTACAGAATACTTACCAAGTAACAAAATCAACAGTCACATATATTTCATCATCTGAATATCACACAGGACCTATAATAATCTATAGATTGTTATTTACAAGTGTTTATCATTGAACGCCTAATAAACTGCATCAGATAGATGCATCATAAGATCGGAGGGTGATGCAATGATTGAAATTACTGTTAAATTGTTATTATTTAAGAAATAAAATAAATATTCAAGATATAACAAAGAGGAAAAAAAAAACAAAAAAAAACTAGTTGCTTAAAATTAAATCTATAAATTATCTTCATGTCATCATGCTCAAAAGACGTTTCCTCGTTGAATAGCTATATAATAATGATATTTCTCTGAAAGATACTCGTAGTTTCCGGCTCTTTGGTTTCCAGTTGTGCAAAACTTGTCTCTTTTGCAAAACTTTAAATCTTTTTAGTTTAAAGTCATGTGAGATTCTTATTAAATGCAGAAAATTTTAATGTGTCATCTCCCAGGATAACAGGATCAAAGGAATTTGGGCACACATTTGTGCCTCTGGGAGAGGACAGGTTAAGACTTAAAGATCTCCATTTCACGTTTTTTTTTTGGTATTTATAGATAGGCTCGTGAAATATAGCGTTATCCTAAAGTTAGTAATACGTTTTAAAAGGCCACTAGAAGAACCGCTTACATACACAGTGCTAAGGTGAAAGACCCTGGACTGGAAATACCACATTGTCTGATGCGCCTCGGCCATCGATGCAAATAAAGTCATATAAAGTTTCAGCTAACACCTTTAACGAAGCTTGCGCGGGCGCAACCCGACCGCGCAACCCGACGCCAATCGGCTTACTTTAAACCCAAGTATTGCCTTACCATCAGTGTCTTAGAACTTACTCATTGTGCCTTAAAAAAATGGTATTGTCCAAATTGTTTTGTGCGAGTAAGCTTGGATGTCAAACGCGCCGATAGCTTCCCACACATGGGAACGGGTAAAATGCGAAAAAACGCCAAAAACGCGCTAAAATCTGCTAATGTTACAACTCTCGATGCGGGCGATAGTGTTACCATTATAAATCCGCACAATGTAACAGCATAATCGGGATGGGATGCCATTAATCAAAATTGTTGTTCCCAGGCATAGACAGGAGATTTATTTTTTAATAATTTGACAGGTAAATGCTCGGCATTTAGCGTTCGGCGGTTTCTTTTTTTAAGGCTTCAGTTTGGACCATAGAGTTCCGTTTGGCTCACAGTTGAAGGGAATTTCTATCATGCCAAAAGATCTTTACAACATCTTAAGCTCATTGGAAAATCGAACCAAAGGTAACTAAACAAGCTTTCTTTTTTTATTAAGGTATTGGTGGGCGATAGGTTGTTGTGGTTGTGTTGTCGATGGTCAAGTTTTTTCTTTACTGGCGGCTCAATTAGAGAGGCGGTGTATCGATGGTGGATCTGGCTCGATCGTATCTCCGTTTATTAATTAATCGATACACAACACGGCTGTGTCGGCACCGCGATCGATTACTTTCTATTGACGTAAGTAATATCGGTTAAGAGCTATTAGATTTAATAAGTCTTTTTGTTTACTTAATGACCTCGGGTTAACTTGGTTTCTAGTTTATTAATCCACCACCCGCCCAAATTCGATGTTTTTACTCTTGTCTACAATTTTTCGAATATTTGGTTTCATACAAACCTTCTCCTGATAATCCATACTAACTATCAATATATTTTCAAAATGAGAGGGCTGGAAACGTAGATCCCACGTGGGCCCAGTGCGGAATGGGAAATTCACACACACCATTCTTTTCCTTCACCGTAAAGCTCATGGTACATTTCAAAAGAAATTATGCTCATGAATTTCGAAAAACTCAGAGATGCGAACCGGGTCTGGCCCACCGCCCTCTAAGTATTGAGTGAGGTCACATCTCAAACAGATAGATTTAGGTTCCGACCAGCAGGGCTACTACGAAACTCGAAACTTGAAGTTTGTGTCATGCGGTCTCCTCGCTCTCGTATTAAATAGTTATAATGTCAGAGGGACCG
>NC_133481.1:20331754-20340282 GCF_025370935.1 Choristoneura fumiferana | reverse complement strand
CCTACGCTGCGCTGTAACTTCGAGATTAGAAAGAATGAATTTCTTTGCTGCAAGATTCATGTCGCATCAAGTCAGAGTCTAATCTTCAAACAATTTAATTCAAATTCTACAGATGGGATATGAGGCTCGATTTGAAGAAAAAAGGAAACAAATAAATATTATATCTAGATTGTGATGGGTGCGCCGGAGCGTGCCAGATTAGTCGTTTGTCGGCGCGCCGCTGAAACTGTTCCATGTTCCACTCTCGCGCATAGCGCATGTACCCGATCGATCGCGCGTTCGACCCGATTAGGGGGCAGTATTGATGGGACGGTAAGGTTAAAGTTATAGGTAGAGTCATTCACGATGACGCGTTCCGTGGCTCTTATTACAATGTCATTAATGGCTAATTTTGACAAAATCAAAGGTATAGGGAATAAGGAGCTTAGGCTGCATTTCCATGAGAGGTGTGCGAGGATGCGTTGCGATTAATGTGTTTGTCATGAATCAATCAAGTAAGCGATACAGAAACAGATACACAGAGAAAAATTACAAGGTGAGCAATAGGCGGCCTTAATCGCTATAATGACCAAAAAAACTCAACGCGATCTTATATACTAAGTTCACCAATGTAACACTGGTTATAACGACCAACCGTGCTTAGTGATAAAATATTGCTGTCCTTCAATGTCGTTATAAACGGTTTTTATAGTTGCGGATCGGTTAGTGACTGCTCGACGGGAAAGATATTTTCAAGCATTTCTGGTGCTGCCGATTTAACAGACGGTGATACTGTAAATCAAAGGTTCTCAAACGGTGCACCGAGGCGCCCTGGAGTGCCATAATAGGTACCCAAGGGCGCTCCTTGATAATTCAAACAAAAAAAAAATAATCTAATGAAATGAAAAGCATAACCTACCCTCGCTCAGCGCAGCTCTAGGAAAACAGCTCAGCGGATCGGGGACAGATAATGAAGCGTATCTAGATATCATTTTGGGTCATTATAGATAAGGCCGCCTATTGCTCACCTTGTAATTTTTTTTTCTGTGTATCTGTTTTCTGTATCGCTTACTATGTCTGGTGTACAATAAAGAGTCTTTGTATTGTATTGTTTGTATTGTATGTCGTTATAAACTGGTGTCGCTATAACGGTTTTGACTTATTCACATATTTTTGAACACCTTGGCGCTCCTTACATTCTCATGTATGAGTATTAGCAGGTGACTGCGAATGTCAGTTTCAATTCAGTTCAGCTCAATTAAATAATTCCTGAGCACGTAATTTTTAAATTCTAGGATAAATGCCTTCCAGTCACCACTTTTCACTCACTTCACACTAATATCAAACCGCTTCAGTCAAACGTCTCTCCATTGTTCGTCGTACGCGGCATCACACGACCTGTCACTTGACGTATCAATAAGCACTCATGCGCAGCGACGCGGGATGATCGCCGCGACTGCCGCTAATCGGGACCAGGAATTGATGGGAATCCCAAATTTAATTACACTTTTTTTAGTAACGCACGTAGAAGTCAAAGGCTTTGGGTTTTCTGAGATATTGTCTAATGTAGCCGGAATCACCATAGCCACTTCTTTCTGCCAAACGGTATAAAGCCCGGTTGAGACCTGCAGAATATCTTATCTTTTTTACAAGCTTTTATTTAGTTTCACCTGTCCCGTTGTCTGTCTGTCTGTCTGTAATCAAATCTTGCAAGTTAAATTCGACCAACTTCCATTAGTTTGGATTGACTTGATATTTTTTTTTTATTCGACTGGATGGCAAACGAGCAAGTGGGTCTCCTGATGGTAAGAGATCACCCGCCCATAAACATCTGCAACACCAGGGGTAATTGCAGACGCGTTGCCAACCTAGAGGCCTAAGATGGGATACCTCACGTGCAGTAATTTCACCGGCTGTCTTACTCTCCACGCCGAAACACAACAGTGCAAGCACTGCTGCTTCACGGCAGGATTAGCGAGCAAGATGGTGTAGCAATCCGGGCGGACCTTGCACAAGGTCCTACCACCTGCAAATACACTGCATTTAATACACTTATGTAAATTATGTGACAGTACAATAATCTGGTAGTGACATCGGCCAGGATCGTTTCCACCAGGAAGGAACTCTTCAACGGTTAACGGCATTGACTTGAAATTTGGTATGCAAATTTATTTTGAGCGACAATACAAGTACAATTATAAAAAGTACAGTCAGCAAAAAAAAGCTTGTACTAAAAATGAATTTTTTACCAAAAACTTATTTACGTCGAATAAAAGAAAAAAAACGTGAAAGTGAGTTTCCTGGTGGTGTTTCTTAGCCATGTTTCGTTAAAATCCGTTCAGCCATTTTTGAGATATAAAAATTTTAAATGACAATGTCAGGGGTTATGAAACTTTTGAAAGTTGCTCATAGACTACAGAATACTTACCAAGTAACCAAATCAACAGTCACATATATTTCATCATCTGAATACCACACTGGAACTATAATAATCTATAGATTGTTATTTACAAGTGTTTATCATTGAACGCCTAATAAACTGCATCATTATAGATGCATCATGAGATCGGAGGGTGATGCAATGATTGAAATTACTGTTAAATTGTTATTATTTAAGAAATAAAATAAGTATTCAAGATATACAAAGAGGAAAAAACAAAAAAAACTAGTTGCTTAAAATTAAATCTATAAATTATCTTCATGTCATCATGCTCAAAAGACGTTTCCTCGTTGAATAGCTATATAATAATGATTTCTCTGAAAGATACTCGTAGTTTCCGGCTCTTTGGTTTCCAGTTGTGCAAAACTTGTCTCTTTTGCATAACTTTAAATCTTTTTAGTTTAAAGTCATGTGAGATTCTTATTAAATGCAGAATATTTTAATCTGTCATCTCCCAGGATAAAGGATCAAAGGAATTTGGGCCAAATTGTGCCTCTGGGAGAGGACAGGTTAAGACTTAAAGATCTCCATTTCACGTTTTTTTTTTGGTATTTATAGATAGGCTCGTGAAATATAGCGTTATCAAAAGTTAGTGATACGTCTTAAAAGGCCACTAGAAGAACCGCTTACATACACAGTGCTAAGGTGAAAGACCCTGGACTGGAAATACACATTGTCTGATGCGCCTCGGCCATCGATGCAAATAAAGTCATATAAAGTTTCAGCTAACACTTTAACGAAGCTTGCGCGGGCGCAACCCGACCGCGCAACCCGACGCCAATCGGCTTACCTTTAAACCCAAGTATTGCCTTACCATCAGTGTCTTAGAACTTACTCATTGTGCCTTAAAAAAATGGTATTGTCCAAATTGTTTTGTGCGAGTAAGCTTGGATGTCAAACGCGCCGATAGCTTCCCACACATGGGAACGGGTAAAATGCGAAAAAACGCCAAAAACGCGCTAAAAATCTGCTAATGTTACAACTCTCGATGCGGGCGATAGTGTTACCATTATAAATCCGCACAATGTAACAGCATAATCGGGATGGGATGCCATTAATCAAAATTGTTGTTCCCAGGCATAGACAGGAGATTTATTTTTTAATAATTTGACAGGTAAATGCTCGGCATTTAGCGTTCGGCGGTTTCTTTTTTTAAGGCTTCAGTTTGGACCATAGAGTTCCGTTTGGCTCACAGTTGAAGGGAATTCTATCATGCCAAAAGATCTTTACAACATCTTAAGCTCATTGGAAAATCGAACCAAAGGTAACTAAACAAGCTTTCTTTTTTTATTAAGGTATTGGTGGGCGATAGGTTGTTGTGGTTGTGTTGTCGATGGTCAAGTTTTTTCTTTACTGGCGGCTCAATTAGAGAGGCGGTGTATCGATGGTGGATCTGGCTCGATCGTATCTCCGTTTATTAATTAATCGATACACAAACACGGCTGTGTCGGCACCGCGATCGATTACTTTCTATTGACGTAAGTAATATCGGTTAAGAGCTATTAGATTTAATAAGTCTTTTTGTTTACTTAATGACCTCGGGTTAACTTGGTTTCTAGTTTATTAATCCACCACCCGCCCAAATTCGATGTTTTTACTCTTGTCTACAATTTTTCGAATATTTGGTTTCATACAAACCTTCTCCTGATAATCCATACTAACTATCAATATATTTTCAAAATGAGAGGGCTGGAAACGTAGATCCCACGTGGGCCCAGTGCGGAATGGGAAATTCACACACACCATTCTTTTCCTTCACCGTAAAGCTCATGGTACATTTCAAAAGAAATTATGCTCATGAATTTCGAAAAACTCAGAGATGCGAACCCGGGTCTGGCCCACCGCCCTCTAAGTATTGAGTGAGGTCACATCTCAAACAGATAGATTTAGGTTCCGACCAGCAGGGCTACTACGAAACTCGAAACTTAAAGTTTGTGTCATGCGGTCTCTCTCGCTCTCGTATTAAATAGTATAATGTCAGAGGGACCGCACGACACGAACTTCGAGTTTCGAGTTTCGTAGTAGCCCTGCTGAGATTCCTACGGCTGCTGTACTCTAGTATAGAAGTTGGGTTTAGAAATCAGCGTATTATCACCATTGTTGCATTCAGTCTTGTGGCTGTGGGAGTTGATGGTGGCACGAAAACACTCTTTTATACCGAGAAAACAGTTTATTTTAATTAACAACACAACAGACACGCGTTACGTCGAGCCAGCTTATGCAAGGCAGGAAGGGAGGGGCAAGCCAGTGTTGCCATAATAAAAAACATAAAAAATACTCTTGTTGGGTTCCCAACAGCCATCATCATCACTGATAAGCCGTAGGACGTCCACAGTTGGACATAGACCTCCCCCATAGCATGTGAGCATGTGCCTAAAACTATTTACTTGTTTTGATAGATGTTATCGTGGCGTTCTATCTATCTATATAATAAAAGGCAAAAGTGATTGACTGATGTATCAACGCACAGCCCAAACCGCTGGTTCTAGGGATTTCAAATTTAGCACGTAGGTTCCTTTTAAGGTCTAGGGTGCACTAAGAAAGGATTTTTCAAAATTCACCCTCTAAGGGGGTGAAATGGGGGTCCAAAGTTAGTATGGGGAACAAGATTAGTAAGACTATTTTATTCGAAACTTCACAGGAGTATTCTTAACAACAAATAAGTAAACACGTGTTTCAGGTTTTTTGAGAATTCAACCCTGAAAGGGGTAATGTGGTGACAAAGTCAATCGAAAAGCAATCGTTGATATTTCAACGCACAGCCCAAACCACTGGACCTAGAGACTTGAAATTTTGCACATAGATACCTTATACAATGTAGGCATCCACTAAGGAAGGATTTTTGGAAATTCTAACGGTAACGGGAAAAACGGGATTTATATATTCGATTCCGAGTGACCATCTCAGTAACTGTAATATACTAACTAGACTTCAAATTTGATTCACAAGTAGGTATTACATTAATTAAAACATCGATTTCAGGATTTTGGAAATTCCCAAGGGATAAGGAAAAAACGGGATTTATATATTCAGTTTAACTGAATTCTATGAAATATAATACTAGACTCAAATTTGGCATAGAAGTAGGTGATTATAATAGTAAAAAAAAGTTTTAAGGAATTTGGGAAATTCCCACGGGATAAGGAAAAACCGGGATTTATATTCAGTTTAACGGGATCGATTTTTCATTTTACTGGTCTAGAAAACTGATATTTTGCATATACTTAGGTTCCTTGAGGAGTGTAGGGGAACACTACAAAAGGATTTCCCGAAGTTCTGACGGGAACGGGAAAAATGGGATTTTTCGTTTTACTGGTCGCAGAAAGCTGCAAGTTGCTTGAGAAGTGAAGAAAACCATTAAGAAATAATTTCCCGAAATTCCCACGGGAAAGGGAAAAAAACAGGATCTTTCATTTTAATGGTCCTAGAAAGCTGAAATTCGGCATGTAGGTTGCTTGGGGATTGTAGAAGAGCGTTAAGAGAGGACTTTCCAAAATTCCAACGGGAACGGGAAAATACGGGATATTTCGTTTTACTGATCGCAGAAAACTCAAATTTGGCATTTAGGTTCCTTGGGGAGGAGTGTAGGGGAGCACTACAAAAGGATTTCCCGAAATTCTGACGTTAACGGGAAAAAACAGGATTTATCGTTAGTATTATTGCAATTTTACATTAAACAGCATTAGTATTATTGTGGAACGATTAAGAGATAATTTGCCGAAATTCTCACGGGAAAGGGAAAAATGGGACTTTTCGTTTTACTGGTAGAAAGCTGAAATTCGGCAATGTAGAGGAGCACTGAGAGAGGACTGTCCAAAATTCACACGAGAACAGGGAAAAACGGGATTTTTCTTTTTACTGGTCGTAGATAGCTGAAACTTGGCAAGTGTGTTCCTTGGAGTGTAGGGGAGCATTAACAGAGCATTTCCGTTTTTTTATGGGAACGGAAAAAAACAGGATTTTGCGTTTTACTGGTTGTAGAAAGCTAAAATTTCAAAATTCAAAATTTTATACTGCACGTACGCTGCAAAAAGCTCTTTAACCGACTTCAAAAAAATGAGGAGGTTATGCATTCCGTTATATATATTTATTTATGTTTGTTCACCGATTTCTCGCTCAATTGTGGACCGATTTTTTAAATATTTTTTTATTCGAAATAATATCTACTCCTGAGGTAGTCCCATTGTCACCAAATCAGAATCTGATGACGGAATCTCAGGGAAATCGAGGGCAACCTCAAATTTTGTAGGCACGCATTACGTTTTTATATAATTATCTCGAGTTATTTAAGTATTTGCGTCTGACAGACATCATCTCATGTTGATGAGCTGATGATGGAAGGTTAAACTCCTTAAGGGTTAGGAGTTAGAGGAAGTTTCTTTAAACATCATATGCACGTATAGGTAGACCTTTAGTTGTATTCTTTCTGGTTATTCAGGTGAGCTGATGATGGAAGGTATAACTCCTTAACGTTAGGAGGACACATTAAGTACCTACGCCAAACCAATCAACTCATTACGTAACAAAATTTATCCATACCTGTAAAACAGTATACTGTGACAGGACAGGCTGACAGACCTAAATTTGGCACACATGTAGATAAAGTATCATAGGAGTGCACTAAGTAAGGATTTTTTCGAAATTCCCATGGGAAAAGGAAATATTTAAATTTGTCTGCTTCTTGGTTGTTTGGGGAATCTCTGGAAAAACTGAGCGGATTTAAAAAAACTATTCAGTAAAAGCTTTTTAAAAATCGATACCCGAAATAATAGAAGCCTGTTTCAATTCAATCGCGGACAGTGTGGTTTTCTCTTGAATTCACTTATCCTATCCTGCGGGAACAATCCTATGCCGCGTAGGTACGAAGTCGCGGGCAAAAGAAGCACGTGGGTTTTCTAGAATTACACCCTGACCAAAATGTGAAACAGGGGTTCAAAGTTTAACGAATTATGATCATCTAGGTTGATTTTAAATTCTAAAATTTGCAAATATAATCCTCCGAAAAATCAATTAAATACGAAAATAAAGATCATAGAAAGTAAATGATCTGTGTTACCTCATATTTAACGCGAGCGAAGCCGCGGGCAACAGCTAGTATAATATATATAACAAGATATAGGTTTACATATATAGATAGATAACATTATCTAATACATTTATGAATCGAACTTATTTGACACTGCTACTTCCTGAACTGTCATCCAAATCGATCGAGCTTTGTCTTAATCTATGGGGAAACGCTTATTATCCCGAGTTTCAACCCGACAAAGCTCGTCGCCCGGGGTACTAAAATATTAATGAGGCCCAATGAATCGTTAAAAGAGCTACACCGTTAACACCAAAACCACTTAAGTCTGAAAATAATACTTTTGTACTTAGCCCTATTTCCCGTAATCGGGTAAAGGTAAAAAGCGGATTACAAAACACTTATGTTAACGCTTTTCGGAGCTAACGTACGAGTGCGGAAATGTTTTTTTTTAAGTTAAATATTTTTGGCGTATGAATAGATATTTTTAATAAACTCGAGTGTGGTTTGGGGTCGGATGCTGGTTGAGGTGTTGTGAAGCGGGCGGACGTACGTCGGCAGCGGCAGTGTTAACATTATTTCCGACATTTTTGGCAGCGAGTGGGACGTAAATAGGTCGAAATAAATAAAAAAAAAATGAAGATTATTCCAAAAAATAAACAAACGCCTGAAAAAAAAATTTAGATGTGGTAATATTATTTTTATCTATTACAATACAATACAAATACATACAAAGACTCTTTATTGTACACAGACATAGTAAAGCGATACAGAAAACAGATACACAGAAAAAAATATTGCAAGGTGAAGCAATAGGCGGCCTTATCGCTTAAGAGCGATCTCTTCCAGGCAACCTTTTTTACAGAAAGAAGGAAGGACTAGTTAAAGCTAGCTATTAATTAAAAAAAATGCAAAATATAACTGTTACATACCATTTTTTACATTTTTACTACTGTTGTGTCACCTCTGGAGGATTTAGACGTATTATTTACTACACTTAGATGGACTATTGCAATGTTTTGATGTTGTTGTAACGTTAGGTTAGTGTATAACAAGATGCAAAAGTGCACCGACTTTTGACCC
>NC_133481.1:20329640-20331654 GCF_025370935.1 Choristoneura fumiferana | reverse complement strand
GATACGTGTGCTTCTGCATAAGTTCACCTAAAACAACAAAACAAGGATTAACAAACTACTCCCAGAAAGAATTCTTCATTTTTTTTGCCAGCCTGCATACGTGCCAGTGCTGGGCACAGGCGCCCTCTCAGAATGAGCTTGGGCCGTAGCTCCCACGCGGGCCCACTATGGATTGAGAACTTCACACTTAACCCATATATGGCCGGTGGCGAATTTGTAAACGAAAACGCTTATCTGTCACGTCTAGCGAATTAAAGAAATTGGAGACTAAAAATAGTTCTGGGCATATATGAGTTAACATTGAATGAGGGCTAAAAGACAGGCAAACTATCGTTAGATGGCGTTAGCATCGTGAGGCTTTTTTGACGTTACAGTCTTGCTTGCAATGAGGCTACCGTTTCCGTGCTCACCAGTTGGCGCCACTGTAGACAAAAGTTCTGCCTGAAGTATAGTGGTTAGTTTATTACGGGCGTGAAAACGAAATTTACATTTAAATCATATTTATACCTAGTGCCATCCACGAAGACGCGTGATTTTGACAAAATTAGCCATTAATTAAATTGTAATAAGAACCACGGCCCGCGTCATCGTGAATGACTCTACCTATAATACCTTAAAACCGTACCATAAAAATATCGAGCAGGTTTCCGAAAGACAAAACTGTCTCATAACACGGACATTCATTGTGTCCAGAAGTACCGCCTTCTGTACCTGGCCCTTGATCCAGCCATCTAGCGAGAGTCTCTTGAGATTTTGGTCGACTCTTCGCTATTAGGCCGTTTGCCGAATCGACTATCGGGACAATGATCGTCGAGTCAACATCCCACATAGCAGTCACCTCGTGAGCCAAGTCAAGGTACTTACGGAGTTTGTCCTTCAAAGTCAAAGTCAAAGTCAAAATATCTTTATTCAATTTAGGCTATAACAAGCACTTATGAATGTCAAAAAAATCTACTTCTCGGCCTTTACGAGGTTCTCGTCATGTGGGATGGTGATGACAGATCGATCCCAATAGAGCGTGTCATGACCATTTTCGAGAACTGGCGTAGGGACGTTCCTATAATACGGCACCTCAGAGTCCACAGGGATCGAAGAGCAAGTTGCTGGTCGATAATCCTGGCTAATAAGTTATGTCTGTGCAAATACTCGCCGTTAGCAACACGAGAACAACGGGAGATAATATGCCTGAGTGACTCCTCGGGACGGCGGCATGCCCGACAAATGTCGACCGTACCGTCCTTCAGGATACACCTCCGGCAGATAACTTCGTTAGCACACAAAACCCTCGGTTTCCCCGAAGAGATCCCCGAAACGTAACCAGGTCACCGACGCGAGAAGGTCTACATCAGGCCCTGTTAGGGCCTTGTAAAAACTTTGCTTTTTCATAAGTTCTTCCGTGCTCATTACCATAGGACTGCGCCAATTTTCGTTTGCCAAGGAATAGCGGGTGAGGTGTCTGTCCATTGCCACAACATAGCGGTGCATCCCACACACGTTGTTAGGAAATAATCCGGTCGGCTGCACGCCCTCGCGGTTGTGGAGTTTTACAGCCTATTCATAAAAATCCTTAATTGAGGTTGATCGCCTGTTACTTAGCAGACCTGATTAAGCTTGTTAGACGGTTGTCAAGAAGTATGATTCATAAAACGCTTGCTAGCAGTCTGCTAGTTGTGAGCTGCTGATAGCGGATTAGAACGCGTATTTGGCCACCTTGACAAATCAAGACAAAAAATGGCCTCATGGATAATTTAACAAAAAAATACAGCAGTGACAGCAAATTAGCAGGAAAAAAATAAAAAGCGAGATGATATGTTTTCCCGCCATTTCACGATCCGCATGTTTATGTTGTGCAAAAGCCTATTATGTTAATCATCCCATTTTTTTTTTTATATTTATTGTTAGTAAAGTAGCATTATTAAATCTAATTTAGAGATTTCTAAATACAAATTCCTGAAAATAAATTTTCCTGTTTTTTTTTTAATCTTTTGCGTAACTCTGCCTTCACTATAAATAT
>NC_133481.1:20274793-20325740 GCF_025370935.1 Choristoneura fumiferana | reverse complement strand
GCCGAGGACCTGGGTTCGATTCCCAGCACTGGTCTTATTTTTCTGGTTTTTTCTATGAATCTATATTTCATTTTGTATTTTCGATATGGGTTTTACGGGCTGATAAAAAACAATTTTATGTAATTTATTTATCCGAATGAGTCATAGTTTACAAATTATCTATTTATGTAGTCTTATGTAGTATTTAATAAAACTGTGTAGTATAATTATATTATCTTTGTAGCGGTTCGAGGGTCACCAACGGTGCTGCCTGAAAATCAGCACTGGGGTGTTACTTATAGTTGTTACCGGTCTACCCTAAGTATGAATAAGCATTTTTATTTTTTGACGTAATCTCATCTCAAAAGTTTTCGACACTTAGCGACACATTCTTAGCTCTGTAGCCAGGAGATACGCATCGTGCTTCAATATCCTCTCGTTTTATTGTTAAACAACCGCCTTTGTCACCCTAATAGAATTAACTCTTTGCTTCATCAGATCGAAGACAACTTGCCACAGTACATTTTAAACTGATTTCGTCTTCATTACCTAAAAGAAAAAAAGAAAGAAGAAAAAATTCAGCCTGTATATAAGTGCCATCTGGAATGATATTCAACCTTTTTTCACGCGATGTTATTTTTGTACAGGATATTTCAGTCAGTTAGTTCAGTAAACTCGCCGTGAAAATGTTTATAAGGTTATTTTTATTGTGTTTAGTAAACGCTTCCCAGTGACGTCCAAAGTGAAGCCAAAAGCGTGGCTTTATCTTAAAAAAATATGAATGAAGTAGATACTTCGGTAGTTGGAGTTCCAGTCAAATTTTGCCCTGTCATAAGCATAAATATTTATTAGGGTACTCCTTACTATCACATTGTCTTATGACTTTATAAGTTTAAGTACTATGAAATTGATCTTCTCTAAAACTTTCTGTCCGTAAATTGTCGGTGAAATTGTACCGATCAGTGACCATGCCACCAAAATTATGGTTTAGTATGGTGGTATATGCATACAATAATTTTGCAGCACAATTGACCACAAACTTTATAAAAAAAAGTTTATTGCCAAAAACACTTTCATTAAATTTGGCAATGGGTGCCAGCCAGTCTCAACTTGTGTTTATGGTGAAAGAAGCCTGCTTACACCCGCGGAGAAATTCAAAGGTGTGTATGTAAAGTTACCAATCCGTACTGGGCTGCCGTGGGAGCTACAGCCCAAGTCTCATTCTGAGAGGAGGACATGCCTAACAGTGGGACGTATATGCCGAAATAAGATGATGAAGTTTACCGGGTGCTTGTACCCTGCACAGGTAAGCTTGCAGTATAATATTTTGAGGAGGGAGTCAGTATACCCCAGAGTGGGTGTACTGCCGTTTCGCCAAATTTCACTTCCCAAAAAACTTATCACAGTAGTTTGATTTCCCAAACAAATCTTTAGCGTATTAACATTTTGCATTTTATTCATTTGGTCAAATTATCATTTGGCATAATCTTACATTGTCAAGTTTTATTATAAACAAACGTTTTGCAAACGTTTTCTTTAGGCTAATATTATATTCCAAAAAAATGTTTGTTCAAAAATGACACTTCGTATAGGAACCAACCACAGAAACCAACTGCTACCAGAAAAGTAGGTTAGTTTAGGTTAGAACTGCGTCCCCCACAGAAACGAAATGCTATCAGAAAAATAGGTTAGTTTAGGTTAGAACTGCGTCCCCACAGAAACGACCTGCTACCAGAAAAGTAGGTTATTATGCCATGCAATATTATGGGAAGATTGCTTTATGCCAAACGATACATTTGACTAACAATACTTGGTAATTATGAAACATGACTAAGTTATTATTTTTGAAACAATAATTTGCCAAAAAAAAAATACTAACTGTAGAATTGCGAAAAGTTGCTTTAGCAAATGTTTTTTTAGCCAAATGATAGTTTGAGTGATATTTTGTGATGTGATACTTTGGGAAAAGTTTTTTGCCCATATTAGTAATCCCACAGAGCAATTGCATATGCTGTGCGCAGATGCCAGTTACTCGACCGGTATAATATACGCAATTAGCTTATCTTGGTGGAGATTCATCATTATCATCATCATCGAGGACCGGATGGCCAAGTGGTTAGAGAGAGTGGCTACGAAGCTTGAGGTCCCGGGTTCCGATCTCGGCCGGGGCAGATATTTGTATGAATAATACGAATGTTTGTTCTCAGCCCTGGATGTTTAATATGTATTTTGGTATGTATTTATCTATATAAGTATGTTCATCCGTTGCCTAGTATCCATAGTACAAGCTTTGCTTAGTTTGAGACAGTCGTAGGCAAGGTTAGACAAAGGCCGCCCCCGTAGACCTCCAGTTGCTTCGGTTCAGTTGCCAGGTCATCCGTTCATCTCGTTGGTGGACGTCCTACGCTGCGCTGTAACTTTAGAGATTAGAAAGAATGAATTTCTTTGCTGCAAGATTCATGTCGCATCAAGTCAGAGTCCAATCTTCAAACAATTTAATTCAAATTCTACAGATGGGATATGAGGCTCAATTTGAAGAAAAAAAAAAAGGAAAACAAATAAATATTATATCTAGATGTGATGGTGGTGCGCCGGAGCGTGCCAGGATTAGTCGTTTGTCGGCGCGCCGCTGAAACTGTTTCCATGTTCCACTCTCGCGCATAGCGCATGTACCGCGATGCGCGTTCGACCAATTAGGGGGCAGTGTTTGGGACGGGTAAGTTATAGTAGAGTCATTCACGATGACGCTCCGTGGTTCTTATTACAATGTCATTAATGGCTAATGTTGACAAAATCAAAGGTATAGGGAATAAGGGAGCTTAGGCTGCATTTCCATGAGAGGTGTGCGAGGATGCGTGCGATTAATGTGTTTGTCATGAATCAATAAGTAAGCGATACAGAAAACAGATACACAGAGAAAAAATTACAAGGTGAGCAATAGGCGGCCTTATTGCTATAATGACCAAAAAAAACTCAACGCGATCTTATATACCAATCACCAAAGTAACACTGGTTATAACGACCAACCGTGCTTAGTGATAAAATATTGCTGTCCCTTCAATGTCGTTATAAACGGTTTTTATAGTTGCGGATCGGTTAGTGACTGCTCGACGGGAAAGATATTTTCAAGCATTTCTGGTGCTCCGATTAACAGACGGTGATACTGTAAATCAAAGGTTCTCAAACGGTGCACCGAGGCGCCCTGGAGTGCCATGATGACCCAAGGGCGCTTCTTGGTAATTCGAACAAAAAAAAAAATAATCTAATGAAATGAAAAGCATAACCTACCCTCGCTCAGTGCAGCTCTAGTGAAAACAGCTCAGCGGATCGGGGACAGGTTAATGAAGCGTATCTAGATATCATTTTGGTCATTATAGCGATAAGGCCGCCTATTGCTCACCTTGTATTTTTTTTTTCTGTGTATCTGTTTTCTGTATCGCTTACTATGTCTGGTGTACAATAAAGAGTCTTTGTATTATATTGTATTGTATGTCGTTATAACTGGTGTCGCTATAAACGGTTTTGACTGTATTCACATATTTTTGAACACCTTGGCCGCTCCTTACATCTCATGTATGAGTATTAGCAGGTGACTGCGAATGTCAGTTTCAATTCAGTTCAGCTCAATTAAATAATTCTTGAGCAAATAATTTTGAAATTCTAGGATAAATGCCTTCCAGTCACCACTTTTCAATCACTTCACACCTAATATCAAACCGCTTCAGTCAAACGTCTCTCCATTGTTCGTCGTACGCGCATCACACGACCTGTCACGTTGACGTATCAATAAGCACTCATGCGCAGCGACGCGGGATGATCGCCGCGACTGCCGCTAATCGGGACCAGGAATTGATGGGAATCCCAAAATTTAATTACACTTTTTTTAGTAACGCACGTAGAAGTCAAAGGCTTTGGGTCTTCTGAGATATTGTCTAATGTAGTCGGAATCACCATAGCCACTTCTTTCTGCCAAACGGTATAAAGCCCGATTGAGACCTGCAGAACATCTTATCTTTTTTACAAGCTTTTATTTAGTTTCACCTGTCCCGTTGTCTGTCTGTCTGTCTGTAATCAAATCTTGCAAGTTAAATTCGACCAACTTGCAGTTAGTTGGATTGACTTGATATTTAGTATACTTATGTAAATTATGTGCCAATACAATAATCTGGTAGTGACATTCGGCCAGGATCGTTTCCACAGGAAGGAACTCTTGAACGGTTAACGGCATTGACTTGAAATTTGGTATGCAAATTTATTTTGAGCGACAATACAAGTACAATTATAAAAAGTACAGTCAGCAAAAAAAAGCTTGTACTAAAAATAAAATTTTTACCAAAAACTTATTTACGTCGAATAAAAAAAAAAACGTGAGAGTGAATTTCCTGGTGGTGTTTCTCAGCCATGTTTTGATAGAATCCGTTCAGCCATTTTTGAGATATTAAAATTTTAAATGACAATGTCAGGGGTTATGAAACTTTTGAAAGTTGCTCATAGACTACAGAATACTTACCAAGTAACAAAATCAACAGTCACATATATTTCATCATCTGAATATCACACAGGACCTATAATAATCTATAGATTGTTATTTACAAGTGTTTATCATTGAACGCCTAATAAACTGCATCAGATAGATGCATCATAAGATCGGAGGGTGATGCAATGATTGAAATTACTGTTAAATTGTTATTATTTAAGAAAACAAATAAGTATTCAAGATATAACAAAGAGGAAAAAAAACAATAAAACTAAAAAAAAAACTAGTTGCTTAAAATTAAATCTATAAATTATCTTCATGTCATCATGCTCAAAAGACGTTTCCTCGTTGAATAGCTATATAATAATGATATTTCTCTGAAAGATACTCGTAGTTTCCGGCTCTTTGGTTTCCAGTTGTGCAAAACTTGTCACTTTTGCAAAACTTTAAATCTTTTTACTTTAAAGTCATGTGAGATTCTCATTAAATGCAGAATATTTTAATCTGTCATCTCCCAGGATAACAGGATCAAAGGAATTTGGGCACAAATTTGTGCCTCTGGGAGAGGACAGGTTAAGACAAAAAAGATCTCCATTTTACGTTTTTTTTTTGGTATTTATAGATATAGGCTAGGCTATAGGATAGGCTCGTGAAATATAGCGTTATCATAAAGTTAGTGATACGTTTTAAAAGGCCACTAGAAGAACCGCTTACATACACAGTGCTAAGGTGAAAGACCCTGGACTGGAAATACCACATTGTCTGATGCGCCTCGGCCATCGATGCAAATAAAGTCATATAAAGTTTCAGCTAACACCTTTAACGAAGCTTGCGCGGGCGCAACCCGACCGCGCAACCCGACGCCAATCGGCTTACTTTAAACCCAAGTATTGCCTTACCATCAGTGTCTTAGAACTTACTCATTGTGCCTTAAAAAAATGGTATTGTCCAAATTGTTTTGTGCGAGTAAGCTTGGATGTCAAACGCGCCGATAGCTTCCCACACATGGGAACGGGTAAAATGCGAAAAAACGCCAAAAAAACGCGCTAAAATCTGCTAATGTTACAACTCTCGATGCGGGCGATAGTGTTACCATTATAAATCCGCACAATGTAACAGCATAATCGGGATGGGATGCCATTAATCAAAATTGTTGTTCCCAGGCATAGACAGGAGATTTATTTTTTAATAATTTGACAGGTAAATGCTCGGCATTTAGCGTTCGGCGGTTTCTTTTTTTTAAGGCTTCAGTTTGGACCATAGAGTTCCGTTTGGCGCACAGTTGAAGGGAACTTCTATCATGCCAAAAGATCTTTACAACATCTTAAGCTCATTGGAAAATCGAACCAAAGGTAACTAAACAAGCTTTCTTTTTTTATTAAGGTATTGGTGGGCGATAGGTTGTTGTGGTTGTGTTGTCGATGGTCAAGTTTTTTCTTTACTGGCGGCTCAATTAGAGAGGCGGTGTATCGATGGTGGATCTGGCTCGATCGTATCTCCGTTTATTAATTAATCGATACACAAACACGGCTGTGTCGGCACCGCGATCGATTACTTTCTATTGACGTAAGTAATATCGGTTAAGAGCTATTAGATTTAATAAGTCTTTTTGTTTACTTAATGACCTCGGGTTAACTTGGTTTCTAGTTTATTAATCCACCACCCGCCCTTCCCACTTATAAAGTGATTTTTAAATTCGATGTTTTTACTCTTGTATACAATTTTTCGAATATTTGGTTTCATACAAACCTTCTCCTGATAATCCATACTAACTATCAATATATTTTCAAAATGAGAGGGCTGGAAACGTAGATCCCACGTGGGCCCAGTGCGGAATGGGAAATTCACACACACCATTCTTTTCCTTCACCGTAAAGCTCATGGTACATTTCAAAAGAAATTATGCTCATGAATTTCGAAAACCTCAGAGATGCGAACCCGGGTCTGGCCCACCGCCCTCTAAGTATTGAGTGAGGTCACATCTCAAACAGATAGATTTAGGTTCCGACCAGCAGGGCTACTACGAAACTCGAAACTTGAAGTTTGTGTCATGCGGTCTCTCTCGCTCTCGTATTAAATAGTATAATGTCAGAGGGACCGCACGACACGAACTTCGAGTTTCGAGTTTCGTAGTAGCCCTGCTGAGATTCCTACGGCTGCTGTACTCTAGTAGAGAAGTTGGGTTTAGAAATCAGCGTATTATCGCCACTATTGCATAGAGTCTTGTGGCTGTGGGAGTTGATGGTGGCACGAAAACAATCTTTTATACCCGAGAAAACAGTTTATTTTAATTAACAACACAACAGACACGCGTTACGTCGAGCCAGCTTATGCAAGGCAGGAAGGACAAGCCAGTGTTGCCATAATAAAAACATAAAAAATACTCTTGTTGGGTTCCCAACAGCCATCATCATCACTGATAAGCCGTAGGACGTCCACAGTAGGACATAGACCTCCCCCATAGCATGTGAGCATGTGCCTAAAACTATTTACTTGTTTTGATAGATGTTATCGTGGAGTTCTATATATATGTATATACAAGAATAGGTATTACATAGATAAGTCAAGTCAAAGTCAAAGTCAATATCTTTATTCAATTTAGGCTATAACAAGCACTCATGAATGTCAAAAAAAAAATCTACCACCGGTTCGGAAAAACCTCTGCTGAGAAGAATCGGCAAGAAACTCAACGAGGTATATATATATATATTTTTTTTTTTAAAACAGATTTACAATATTATTAAATGATATGTATACATCACAAGTATTTAACACAACTTTATTTTAACACAGTAGGTTCGCTATTTGAAGGGATCGCTAATGCGGATCGGAATTATTTCCAAATATCCCTAGATGATAGATAACATTATCTAATACATTTATGAATCGAACTTATTTGAAACTGCTACTTCCTGAACTGTCATCCAATCGATCTAGCTTTGTCTTATCTATGGGAAAACGCTTATTATCGAGTTTCACCCCGAGCAAAGCTCGGTCGCCCGGGTACTAAAATATTAATTGAAGTCCAATGAATCGTTAAAAGAGCTACAGCCGTTAACCAAAACCACTTAAGTCTGAAAATAATACCTTTTGTACTTAGCCCTATTTCTCCGTAATCGGGTAAAGGTAAAAAGCGGATTACAAAACACTTATGTTAACCCTTTCGGAGCTAACGTACCGAGTGCGGATAATGTTATTTTTTAAGTTAAATATTTTTTGGCGTATGAATAGATATTTTTAATAAACTCGAGTGTGGTTTGGGTCGGATGCTGGTTGAGGTGTTGTGAAGCGGCGGACGTACAGTCGGCAGCGGCAGTGTTAACATTATTTCCGACAATTTTTGCAGCAGTGGGACCTAAATAGGCCGAAATAAATAAATAAATTAAATAAAGATTCATCATCATCCCAGCCTATATACGTCCCACTGCTGGGCACAGGCCTCCTCTCAGAACAAGAGGGCTTGGGCCATAGTTCCCACGCGGGCCCAGTGCGGATTGGGAACTTCACACGCACCATTGAATTGCTTCGCAGGTTTGTGCAGGTTTCCTCACGATGTTTCCTTCACCGCAAAGCTCGTGTAAATTTCAAATGTGATTCCGCACATGAATTTCGAAAAAACTCAGAGGTGCGAGCCGGGGTTTGAACCCCGACCCTCTGCTTGAGAGGCGATAGGTCAAACCACTAGGCCACCACGGCTTTTTAGGCCACCACGGCTTTTTAAAAAATAAAGATTATTCCAATAAAAATAAACAAACGCCTAAAAAATAAATTTAGATATAGGTAATATCATTTTTATCTATTAATTAAAAATAATGCAAAATATAACTGTTACATTAATTTTTTACACTCTTACTACTGTTGGACACACACATTTATGGATTACACTTAGATGGACAATTGCAATGCTTTGTCATGTTGTGTAACGTTAGGTTAGGTGTATAAACAAGATGCAAAAGTGCACCGACTTTTGACCCTGACTGTACAAGTATCGTATGTATCTACAGTCAGTATAGCGAACGGGTTGAACTTTCGAGAGCGTCGCCAGCTTTTCAAGAGCTTTTGCAATGGGTGACCATAATTTATTTGTTTTGTAGGACGTTGGACAAAAATAGTATTGAAAATATTTCTTGTATACTTGTACTACCATTATTTATTCTGTGCTTCTAACGATTGATTATGAATAAATAACCGTGATAAAACCCAGTAATGGGTCCCAATCTTGAAGTTCAAGTTTCTTAACAGAGTCCAAGACTTACTAGACTTGTTTTTTCTTTTAGTTTTTTATTAAAAGTTTTTAACCCTTAAATTGCTAGTGTTCACCACAGCGATCATTTACCGTAGATTTTTTGGACTATAAAGTACCTACTTTAAGGTACTATAAGGTACTATAAGGTCGTAAGGAGTTGGGTTATTTTTATTTCACACTTAGCCCTTTTTAACACAGACATACTTAGATTTTTTTTTCAGTCGTTCCAATATCTGTGAAAGACAGTCTCGTGCTAGGTACAAATACATTTATAAAAATCCATGAGTTATCCTCAATTTTTCGCAAAAATGGTCACCTGTTTCAGAACCATCCGCACCGTTGCCTTCATATTAACCATATCTGATATCAATAATAAATCCCTTATCCTACCTGCACTCTTATATCTTCACCACAAAGTCCATAATCGCACCAGAAAAATCACACATCCTGAAAAAAAAACTTCATACCATTTAAATATGAAACTTAGGTGGTTGGGTCAGAGGTTAGTTTATATTGGCGGAGTTTGAAGATTTCTTGAGTTTTGGTTGAATGCGTCCGCGCAGATGTGTTACATCTTTGTTGTATAATTTGCGTTTTCCGGTGTAGTGGTTCCGTCTAGAGGGATTACTGTATTAAATATTAAGAGCTAATTGTTATTTTATGAAAAAGAAGATGGAAATTAAGCTGATTAAAACCTTTTAGGAGGATCGTGCGTTGAGATTTATTAATATATTTTTTATTTTATGAAGAAAGGTTAAGTTGCAAAGAAGTAACACACCGATACGGGTACGCACGCACAAACTTTCAGATTTTTATATACTAGCTTTAGGGGCTGTTTCACCATCCATTGATTAGTGTTAAGTGACGGTTAAATGTGATGCCGTCTCTATTGTTTTGTTCGAATAGACAGAGACGGCATCACATTTAACCGTCACTTAACACTAATCAGTGGATGGTGAAACAGCCCCTTAGCCGGCGACATCGACTTCACGCTATCCCACAGGAACTGCACAATATTCCGGAATAAAACTAACCTATGTTATTTTCAGCATCTCAAACTATCTCCATACCGAATTTCATCTAAATCGGTTCAGCGCTTTAAATGTGAAAAGGTAACAGACAGATGGACAGTTGGACAGACAGAGTCACTTTTGTATTTATATTATTAATTTGAAAGTTTGGATATTATAGTATAAATCAGAAGGATAGGATTTTTTTTAATTCATTTTTTATTTTAGGCACTTCATAAAAAACGACAAACAAAAGAACATCCGCATTACGATGACAATAAAGTTTAACGCACACTTTTGTTATAAAATATTTTCTAACACAAACCCAGCTATACGCAAACATAAGATCTATCCCATTGAGTTAAGACTTAAAACGCGTTGATAGGGTATTTGTAAGGTACACGTACAATTAATGTCGTCATAGCATTTAACCCTTTCATCGCGTCCTTGATTTATCGCGGGAATTTGTCTACGATTTGGTTTGGTCGGCGCGGGCGGCGACGCTGTACACAAACATGGGTTCGTTACAGTCACGTGTGACGATTGATCCATAAATGTCAGGTGACAAAACAGTTTTTTAAGCGTTATTTATTGCTGGACGTTGATATTTTTAAATGTGAATTCGAAAAAGTTTTTTAGCTATACCGAATCTAATACGTTTGATGAGGGATATTTAAATAAATTATAGAATAGAAACTCAGTGACAAAATAATATTATTTTTTATTTTTATCTTTTAAATGACCTCGAAAACCTCATTGACATTCACTAAATGATTGAAAAAGTAGGTTTATTTTAATCAGTTTGTATTGCGAGATTAGAATCCGGCAGATATACATGTAAACGTATATATAGACTTTTTGCGTTAATCTTATTTCTTATTAAAGTTTTCATAGCTGAACTTCTCCCTGTACTTATGTCTCGGCGTTAATTTGGTTAAGCAACAATAAGTGTTATAAATTATCAAAGATTAAAATTATCATACAAAATCCGAGTCGAGAATAACCCTCGTGTGGGACAGCGCGGGCGCAGAGCCTCCGATTGAGACATCCGAGACGTCTTCAAACGCGCCGCCTTCTATAGCCCTTTACGTATCCAATAAACGTGTGGCTTACCTTACAAAAAATTAACAAGCTTAATTTGAGCCATACCCCAACGACTTAGAGTATAATATTGAGGCATTTTTGTACAACCTATTGGTATTGGATTGACAATTGTATGGGAACGTGTTAAGGTACGATGTAGAGGGAAGTTTTAAGAGTTTTTTTAATGAAAGTGTAGGCGTAAGTTGGTCGTACGTTATCCGTTTAACCCTTAATCATTCTGTGCAGTATTGTTGTCTGAAATTTGTCAGATGCGAGTGTATGGACCTTTTTTCTCGGGATATCTGATAGACTGCTAATGTGTATGTATAGCTGAATGTCGATCGCATTGTTGTGTTAGCTTTTTGATGCCGCAACTTTTTATTACTCACATTTTTTACATTTATCAATGTATCCTTTGACTATAGAACCCTAATTTAGATGTCGCTTATTTTGATAAAAGATTGTAAATATGTTGGGTTGTGTGACACGAGAGAGTGAGAAGTGAGAGGTGTGTCATTGTAGTCAATGGGCTTAATCTCTGCCTATATCTTTTATTGGATGACACGGCGTTAGTATACTCGTATGCACAGTGTACAGGGTAGCCCATGTAGAAAGACCAGTAAACGTATAAGACAGAAAATTCTGTTCTAGAGAACCATATCGTCGATTTAGTAGTTTGTCTGTCCATCTACGTGTCTTGATCCACTTGTAGTGGTCGAATTCACTTGAAATTTGGTATACTTTAGGTCGAATGACAATTTAAGCACATTTAACAAAAAGTAAAGTCAGTAAAAAAGATACTATAATATAATAATAATAATAATAATATAATAATAAAATAAATCTTTATTCAATAAGACAAAATTGCACAAGACAACTATGTATGAATGCAGTTTTTATGGTCACCAAAATAGATGATAATAATGGTGTGGTTAGACCAAATGTTTCTACGAGTTAGGTACAGTCACCAGCACCAATGTCTGATACAACAAGCGTGCATAAATATCTGATAAGATTCTATTTCTAGGGTCGAAAGGACGTGTCAGATATTCTTGCACGCTTCGCTGTGGCAGATATGAATGCTGGTGACTGTACAGCTTGTTATACCTTTTGTAGTGTTTGTTTTTCTTCGTTTTATTTTACTTCTTACTAATCTTATCTTACTAATATTAACGTACATACAGGCTACTTTTTATCTCGATATTCCCATGGGATAGGGATAAAATCTTGAAATAATAACCGCTAGGTTAGTCATGAAATTTGGTACCTATGTAGGTAGCGGACATCTGAAATAACATATATCGTCGGCCTAAATCGCATACCTCGTAACTCCATTTTTTTTGAAAATTATGTTTTGACACTTTTAGATAGTACTATTCTGAACGCATCTAACGGCAAAACTCTTAAATACCAAGAGTAAACCGTTTAAGTTTAAAAAGCAAAATAGAAAACCTCGCAACTCCCAACCGCCATTTTTGTAAAAGATATACCACGTATCTCCCCCCGCCACTCCCTTCAGTACCTACAGTTTGTGACTGCGCGTCAGTTTTGCGTAAAGATTTAAGAAGAAAACGGGTGCAGACTAACAGGTGTTTAATAAGGTTCTGCAATATAAACTGATTGTGTATTCTTGATAGATATTTATCATATATAAGCACATTAGACTATTGAAAATGTAGTTTGTTTGCGTGCCGTGGACATACGAGGTTTGCTTCGCGTGTATCTTTACGCGTGAAGATAAGTTACGTGGTTTTCTACGCAAATTATTTAATCTAGTGCGTAGTTGTGATTGTTCGAATAGGCATTTGTTTTGTTTGTTATTATAATTTATGTATTTTAATTTATGTTATACCTACCTACTAGCCTGTTACCCGCGACTCCGTCCACGTAGCATTCAGTTTTCACTATCCCGCTGGAACTATGAAATGTTCCGGGATAAAAACTATCCTATGTCCTTCCCCGAGACTCAAACTATCTGTATACGGAATTTCATCTAAATCGGTTCAGCGGTTTAGACGTCATGAAGCGAAGTAACAAACAAACAAACAGACTTACAAACTTTCGCATTTAAATTATTATAGTGGGATGTAGTCGAACTCGTCCCAGCTGCTTTACTTAAGGTTTTTTACTTATAACATTGTTTTGTTCTGTAGGCGGATACTAAAATGAATCAACAAAGGGAAGCAAGACTGCAGAAAATAATTTTTCAAAAATAGGCAAAAACGTATGCGTTACAATTTAAATCAATACGATGGATCTTTAATTTTAGTTCAGGAAGAGCACTATTTAATTCATCTCAACGAGAGATTTGTTTTAGAGCGCAGAACCCTACACCACCTTGTATCTCACTAACTACTACTACTACTACTACTACTACTACTACCAGGGCGCTGTGACCCAAAGTGAGTCTTGGCCTCCAACACCAGATTACGCCACGGTTTGCGGTGTTGAGTCAGCTCTTGCAAGTATTCGACCCTGAGGTCCAAAAGGTCTTTCAGGACCTCGTCCCTCCAGCGGTACCTGGGACGACTAACCGGCCTCTCGGTCATCCCAAGTGCGCTCTCTTCACGGCTCGACCCTCTCCCAACCTTTCTACGTGCTCGAGCCACCGGAGTCTGGACGCCTTGATCCGTCCTATAACATTGGGATACCAGGTCCTCAAATTCCCTATTACCTCACCAACTGTGCAACATGAAATTTGTGTGTCACGAAATCCACTCATCACGTCATAAACCAGCAGTTCTCAGAGCTTTCCTGAACAAGAAAAATGTCAACAGCCTTACAGCATGAACATTGTGTGTCGCCCGCTAGTTTGCATCAAATTAATTCAGCCAAAAATAATCATGCTTCATTATCTTCACTTGAGCCAACTTCATGTACTTATCATGTAAATTATTACCTTGTTCAGATCAAAAGATCGCCTCTATTTTTTATAGCAAAACTCTTAACTCCCGATTTGCTTTATAAAATTTTCAAGAAAAACTCGTAACTCCAAAATTTCCAGGTTCAGGTGATTTAAAAAAAAAATAGGTCTTAACAATCTGACGGCTAAATTTAACTTAACATTATGTAAAAAAAAACTTAGCAAGTCTTCATGCAAAATTTTTGGTAGTGAAGTTTTTTGTGTCTCCTGTAAAATTTGGTCAGATTGAGTTACGAGGTTTGCGATTTAGGCCGACGATATGCTACTTTTTATCCAGATATTCCCACTAAATAAAATCTTGAAATTTCAACCGCTGGGTTTAGAGTTTTGAAATTTTGGATAGGTGTTATTGACACAACCTTAATGAAGACCACGATCTAAATTTTGGAAATTCCCAGTTTTTTTTTGTAAAATAACGGAATTGCAATTGTAACTACTAGATCGAATAGTTTAGGCGTGCGAAGCCGCGGGAAAACTCTAGAGACTCATAATCATACCTTTTGATAAGCGGGTAGGAGGACTTACATGTCCATATTGTCCATCCGGTTTGCTACCATCATATTATCAGTTCGGTTGCCTTCTTTAATTATTGCATCGTGACGCTCTGGTTTTTATGCCTACACAAAAAACTTAAAATACACAAAAGCAAAAAGATGTGGAAACCTTTTAACTTAGCTGAATTTCAACCATTGGTTTTGCTAGCAAATACAAAACAGATCAAACAGACAGTCATTTAATCATTAATAATTCTTGCCCTGTTCTGTTTTCCGATCACTAGGCAAGGGCACTGCCACGCCCTCTGCAGGGGAAACCTGTGAGTTCCCACACAAGGCTTCAAATAATCTAGATTCTAGATTCATCATGCTGTCGGATACTAAGAATTTTAGAAACAAAATGATCAAGCCTTTATAAAAAAAATTTTTTTTCTATATAAAATGAAAGGAATGCTAATATAATTTTCGAAATCCGTTATAGAACTCGCTTACATGTCCTGCGCCAAATTTCAGCTCTTAGGCAATAGGCAGTGAGTTGATATGTCAGTCAGTCAAAGAATCATTCAGTTAGATTTTTAAAGTCTCGTTCTTAAATAAAAATCTGCTATCCCTTGAAGTATATCAAATATTGATTTTTAAAATCCTTAACAGAGATGTTGGCGTAAAATTCTCGTAACCGAAAAACTGTAGTTAGTTAAGGTTTTCCTTTAGACTTGACATTTGGTACGACGATAGCAGCTTTTATAAAAGCACAACCAATAAGAAGACATACTAATACGTCTATCCGCTTTAGTGTGAAAGAGTTACAAGCAAGCACACACATCATCATCATCATCATCCCAGCCTATATACGTCCCACTGCTGGGCACAGGCCTCCTCTCAGAACAAGAGGGCTTGGGCTTTACTTCCCACGCGGGTCCAGTGCGGATTGGGAACTTCCACACACCATTGAATTGCTTCGCAGGTTTGCGCAGGTTTCCTCACCATGTTTTCCTTCACCGCAAAGCTCGTGGTAAATTTCAAATGTAACTCCGCACATGAATTTCGAAAAACTCAGAGGTGCGAGCCGGGGTTTGAACCCACGACCCTCTGCTTGAGAGGCGATAGGTCAAACCACTAGGCCACCACGGCTTCACTTGCACACACAACACATAACATATTAGGCTAGGTACTAACTAACCAATCTAGTCTTTTCCTTACTTCTGTTTATTGTACAGGTTACCTGGAAGCGATCGCTCTGTAGCGATGAGTCCGCATATTGCTTACCTTGAAAACCGCTATATAAAATGTGTTTTCTGCACACACTGGTTTGTTGGTGTTCAATAAAGAGTTAAGGTGCGGTCACACCGCTGCTTAAAAACGGTGACGGTACGGAATCGCAGTGACGCATCGTATGCGCACCGTTTTTGTCGATTTACCTATCGCATCCCTCCACACAGTTCAGCTCAAAACACGCAGACCGTGCGGAATCGCAGTGACGTGCCGTAAACGTCACGACTTTCGGTGGAGAGCATGCGGTAGTCCAGACGTTTATGGCACGTCACTGCGATTCCGCACCGTTTGCGTATTTTAAGCAGCGGCGTGGAGAGCAAGCAATAAACGGTGCGCATACGATGCGTCACTGCGATCCGTAACCGTCGCCGTTCTTGCGTACGATGCATCACTGCGATTCCGTACCGTCGCCGTTCTTTAAGCAGTGGTGTGGCCGCTCCTTTATTGTGTATTGTAACTTTCGTATTTATCTTAGCAGTTAGATAAAAATCAGGCAAATATGAATTCTGGTCGCATCTATACTTTACAATGCATAAAGAAAACTACGGTCCCGCCTTCTGTTCAAGCAACCTGCATTTTCCCACGCTTCCATAAATAAAATAAATTGAACAACCCTTTCTCAATATCAACCCTACACCTATAAAATTATAATCTAGAATGCTTTATTAAATAAAGTTAATAGGGAAGGAAATATTGCCATTCTTAAGAATTCATCAAGTGACGATAATTGGGGTATTTACCCTATTATTGATGCCTGAGTTTTTGATTATTAGCTTATTTATTGAATATTGTTGAAACATCGTTTATTTAGTCGATTATAACAAAGGGGATGGTTTTATTGATATTTTACTAACGTTTAAATCTCATCATCATTGTGTACAGTCGCCATCAGATATTCCGATATTTTTGACCACCTTGTCCGTTCCGAAATATCTAATGGGGACTGTACTTAAGTAACTACTACATTCGCACCTTTAAAATTAAACTGAAACAATTCGAAATTGTATTCACATTTCCAAAATAAACTTTAAATAAAACACAATCTGGTTGAATTATAAAATGAGAAAATTTCGAAATTTTTCAGTTTAATTTTGAAGGTGCGTTTATGTATGAACTAGCCGTTGCCCGCGATTCGGTCCGCCTAGAATTCGTTTATCACTTTCCCACGGGAACTAGGTACGCCATTTTCCGGGATAAACTATCCTATGTTCTTCCCCGAGATTCGAAATAACTGTATACCGAATTTTATCTAAATCGGTTCAGTGGTTTAGGCGTGTAGAGGAAACAAACAAACAAAAAGACTTACAAATGTTCGCATTTAATGTTATAATGTTAGTGGGATGATACCATTAATTTATGATTTCATTGAGTTCTTGTACCCAAATGGGGAAGAGATCGCTTTTAAGCGATAAGACCGCCTATTGTCTACCCCTCAGATCATAAAAACTACTACTTGTTTGTATGATCTGAGGTCTGCCTGAATCTAAGTGTTTCTATTATAAGTTTTTTGTACTGATTTCTGGTATGCAATAAAGAATATTTGTATTGCAATGTATTGTATGATGGGATGTCTAGTACATATCGAAAATAAGGCGAAACCAGGGCGGGTCGCTAGTGTAGAATAACTACAGTATCATAAAAGTCTACAGTATAACTTGCATGAATTAAGTGACAAAAGGCTAGCAGGGCGTTTAATAGGAAAGAATGATATTTGGCTTGTTAACAAGGAAGCCCCGTGGAGAGAACGCGATCGATAGGGTTATGCGCAGCTGTCGATAAAAACATATCGATAGTTCATTCTACTAATATTATAAATTCGAAATGTGATGATGAGAGTGTTTGTTACTCTTTTAAGCTAACAGGGCAGGACGGATTTGAATAAAATTTGGTACTTACGTAAATAGTTGGAAATCTCGAATAACACATCTATAGGCTAGTTTTATAGGTAGAGTCATTCACGATGACGCGTGCCGTGGTTCTTATTACAATGACATTAATGGCTAATTTTGACAAAATCACGCGTCTTCGTGGATGACCCCGTATTCCTAGGAAATCGGGATAAACTCTCGAAATCTCAACCCCTAGGTTGACAGTCATGAAGTTTGGCGTAGTTGTTTTATGTGCAACGTTAATAAAAACCATGGTGTAATTTTTGGGAATTCCCATGGGAATTTAGTAAAATTCTTGAATTTGATGTTTTACACGTGCGAAACCGCTAGTAAAGTCTAGTTAATGTTATAAATGCGAAAGTGAGTTCGTTTTGTTTTGTTCTGCTTTATGATACTTTACCGAGAGCGTGGAATTACATATGTAGTGGTATTGTGTGTTTATAGACATTGGAGAGAGAGGGATCACTATATTGTTGTCTCTCTCACTAAAGTAGAATGCCTATAAACACACATTACCACTACATATGCAGTTGCACGCTCTCGGTCACTTACTCATTTGCATACATCATATCGAGGGTATTCTGGCAGAACCGGATAAGTGCACAATATTTATTTTTTATACGGTTTTTCTAGATAAATAAAGCAGAAAAATTTAGTATGCCTATTATGTAACTTTTAAATGTAGTGTTTTGCCAGAATACCCTTGATATCAGAAAACTATAATAAATAATAGGATCCCTTTTATCTTGAAAAATTAGTTGATTCCGAGGGCGCGCTATAAATGAATTCTTCGCAGTCGAAGTCGCGTACAAGTATGACTGCGATTATTACTCTTTCTCAGCAAAACTGCTGGACGGATTTGGTTGGAATTTGGTATGTAGATAGCTGGATATTGAAAATAACACATAGCCTTCCTTTTATTTCGATACTAGCTTTTGCCCGCGCCTTGGCCCACGGGATTCGGTTATTGCGCGCAGTTCCCTCGGGGACTGTGCATATTTCCGGGTAAAAAGTATCCTATGTCACTTTCTGGCTCATAAACTATCTCTTTCCCAAGATTAAGTTAATACGTCGCTCCGCTTTGACGTGAAAGACGGACAAACATACAAACGCACACACTTTCTCATTTATAATATTAGTATGGATTCCAAAGCGATCGAGACTTACGTATCTAAAATTCCGAAATCTCAACCAATAATATTATAACACGTTCACAGAATCAGATGAGGTTTCGACGACCATGGCGTAATTTTCGAAATTTCCACGGGAATACAGTAAAATCCTAGAATGTCAATTCACGAATCAAAATCAAATTAATTTATTTGCTTAATAACACGTACAAGACAGTCTTATATTTTATTTTATTTTAATCTAGTATTTTAACGAGGCTTTAGTACACCAAATGTGACTATGTCAGCCTCATGGGGAGCCTCAGTTATATACACCACACTACAAATTTTACGCTCTCCGTTGCACTGAAGCCACGTCTCTGGATGCAAAGGCCTGTCCAATGAACCTGTAAATCAGCATCGCTTCCTCTGAAAGCGGTCGATTCAGAATTACATTTACACCTCCATTGAACAAGCCCATACCATCCAAATACCTGTCTCTGATGTCCTTATTCTGATCACATTCCAAAAGAAAATGAATTAGGTCTTCAGTCTTATTACGACCTATACACAAAGGTGATTGCACAACTCTCATCACAGTCTTATATGAAGTCATGGTTTCACTATTAGTCGAAAGACTCTACATGCACATAGTAACTGAAAAATAATATTGATATGATATCAATATCGATAAATTGGGTAACACTCGAGGCATCACTATTCGTGTCGTTAATCAACGCTGCGCAGACGCCTTGGTAATTAGATTTGGCGGCGCGTGCGCGGGTCGCGACTCTACACGCCAGATTATACAAGCATTCGCCCGTAGCTTTGCTTGAAACATTCGTCTAAACTTAGGTACATTCGAAAGAGAAATAAATTTAATGTGTCATCATCATCATCATCCCAGCCTATATACGTCCCACTGCAGGGCACAGGCCTCCCCTCAGAATGAGAGGGCTTGGGCCATAGTTCCCACGCGGGCCCAGTGCGGATTGGGAACTTCACACACACCATTGAATTGCTTCGCAGGTTTGTGCAGGTTTCCTCACGATGTTTTCCTTCACCGCAAAGCTCGTGGTAAATTTCAAATGTAACTCCGCACATGAATTTCGAAAAACTCAGAGGTGCGAGCCGGGGTTTGAACCCACGACCCTCTGCTTGAGAGGCGATGGGTCAAACCACTAGGCCACCACGGCTTACAATTTAATGTGTGTTTATTTGTAAATGATAAACTAAAAACTAGTTGACTAATTAAAAAAAAACACTTGTATGTATGGCTATTTTTGACTTTCGTTAAATTTATTACACATTCAACAGGTCAATTTAATTTGAATTCTCATGAGTTCATGACACTATATGCTTATCTACTACTATTTACTACTCTTGAAAGAAAAATTAAAATAATTAAGTATGCGTAGTAACGACAAACTATTAACCACCATACCACGAGCTTTGCGGTGAAGGAAAACATCGTGAGGAAACCTGCACAAACCTGCGAAGCAATTCAATGTTCGTTGAGTTTCTTGCCGGATTCTTCTCAGCAGAGGTTTTTCCGAACCGGTGGTAGATTTTTTTTTTGACATTCATAAGTGCTTGTTATAGCCTAAATTGAATAAAGATATTTTGACTTTGACTTTGACTTTGAATGGTGTGTGTGAAGTTCCCAATCCGCACTGGGCCCGCGTGGGAACTATGGCCCAAGCCCTCTCATTCTGAGGGGAGGCCTGTTCCCTGCAGTGGGACGTATATAGGCTGGGATGATGATGATGCGTAGTAAAACTGTGTAGAAGTTCTTTTATAATGTTTTTGTCAGTAACTAAAATGATTTTAAGTCACACAACATTTATCAAAAAAAAGGTTAACGACTGTCTCAAAAAATCAAAATAGGCCAAGAGCATGTCGGATCACGCTCAACATACGGTTCCGTAGCCTTTACTAAAACAATACGATGAAGTTTTAATATCAGCAAAATAGCGTACGAGTATCTCTTTTTAGCATTTTGTTGAGAAGTCCAGTTTTTCGGTAATAATATTATCCAATAATTGAAACCAATTTTTATTGCTTCGACGTTTCAATATTCATTTTCTATTGTAGATCTTGTGAAATTCGGTATTTTGAACTTTGGTAAGCGCGTAAGTACCTTGATATTAGAGAAGCTCGATATCATCACATCATCGATATCGATTTTATGAATCATAAAATTAGTAATTACCGCGATAGTCTAAAACATTGTGTTTGGTCTTTTGGTTTGGTAAAGTGCGTGCCGCCTTACTGTCTTGATATAAAGTTTATACCCGCTGTGTTATTTTAATGTTAAAATATAATACAAATACTGTTATAATCAAATCATTTAATTCTTGAAGCATCGTAGAACTTTTTCACAGTAAGAGTCATTATGATTCTCCTTTCCAGGCAATGCGATATCGCTATGAATATTTTGTGAAAGGGTTCTACAGGGATTAAAGTACAGTCGGCACGATAGTAAATACAACTTCGGGCCACAGGGTTCGTTCGTGACCATGTTTTAGAATTAGACATGAAATATTAATGTTGGCCCGAAGTAACTGTCACGCTCATAGAATAACGGTTGTAATTCTATAAAGTAATAGTTGTAATTACCACAGAATATGCGTGGATACAACTGCGGCGACGTCTTTTTAACCGATTTCAAAAAAAGGAGGTCAATTCGGCTGTATTTTTTAAGGTTCCGTAGTCAAAATGGCTAAAACGGAACCTTTATAGTTTCGCCATGTCTGTCTGTTTGTCTGTCCGTCCGCGGCTTTGCTCAGGGACTATCAATGCTAGAAAGCTGTAATTTTGCACGAATATACTCGTATACGTAAGCTATGCCGACTAAATGATACAAAAAAAATCTTAGAGTACAATACAATACAATACAAATATTCTTTATTGCACACCATAAAGCAGTACAAAAAACTTATAATATAAACACTTAGACCTACCATACCTCCCATAGGGATTTCTTTTAATAGTTTTATTTATTTATTTGTATGTTTGTGTGTAATTAATGTATGTTATTTTGGAACTCGTTCATTATTGAAATATGCAATCGTTATGTCATTATTAAATAGTTACTATCAGGAACTAAATTGATGTAGGTATTCGGTAATAATTATAATTAAAATCTCATTTCTGTCACCCAAACAAAACACACTTCCGAGAAAAGGCAATAAAGGAAATCGCGAACCTCTTTAATTGCAATTCCATTTAATTTTGAATATGTACCTGTCATAAAAGAACAGGTGTTTTTGATATCAGGCGAATTAAAAAAGATTCCATTTGTGCGGGACGGACTAAGTAGTGTTTAACAAAAATGCACTTTACGTTATTTTAATAAACACCACAAAAGGTATTATCATTTACACACACAAAACATCACGCCTGTATTACCAAATGGGGTAGGCAGAGCACACGAAACGTTACCGCTTCGGTCGGAGCCACTTTTAGCAATTTTAGGTTTTATGTTTGGACAAAAACGGTACAATAGTGACAGGTTGCTAGCCTGCGGTATACCCCAACCTATATCCTCAGTCGCCTCTTACGACATCCACGGAAGAAATGGAGAGGTGTAATTCTAACCCGACACCACACGGGTATTATGTTTTAAACGGTTTTATCTACACCCATATAGTAATTCCTAAATTATGCGTTCAAAAACCATAATAGGTAATGACCAGCAGGTCGTCGCGCGTGCAGCGGGCGCAGCTCGTGGGGCAGACATACCTACCTAGTTCTCGTTAATGCAGGTCATTCTCAATGATTCTTAAACACATGATGGAGGATTTAATATATGGATGTAGATAAAATATTGTATGCAACTGTACGTAATTAGGCCTTAAAACACCCATGTGACCCTATTATGAAACTTGGCTACGCCTCGTTTCATAAACCCACACTCGTGTTTTAAGGACCCCTATTACGATACAGTTGCATAAAATACTATTATTTGACTTCATCACTACGTATATTTGTTACCTACAAATAAGCTATGGAGAAGTATTTTGCGCCTCTTCTGAGATGTGCGCGAAAAGCTTTATTGTTGAATTTAAGAGTATAGAAAATTCGCATTCTGATAAATACCTTCAATAAATACATTTTAGATTATATTTGATCCGTACACCGAATAATACTGTTTATATCGTTGTGACTTATTAAGGTAAGTAAAAAATGCGCGTGAGTCCGTAGGTAACCGCGGAGCACTCGCGACTGATGGTTGCCGAGGTATGCTGAGAATTCGTGGCGCGTAGGTAACTCGCGTTCCGGCTGTTTGTATGAAGAGTTGAAGAGTGTACTCCTTTTCTGTACTGTGCCTTGGGCGCAGCATACTTAGTAATACAAGTTTATGATTATTGCACCAACTATTTTAACCTATGTTTGACGAATAAATTATTAATATTTGTATTTTTAAATATCTAGTTTTTACAGGGATGAGTTCCCTTGGTTAAGTAATTCGATCAGTAGCCACGGTTACGACTATTTAACTTGAAGTGGCGACGGTTGTGTTTACGCAGCGTTTACGATTAATAGAGACACACATGGGGTCAACAGACTTGAGATGCTATCGCTTGATGCTTGACATGAGTGACAAAAGATATTTTAACTAGATACTTTTCATTAATTTAATGAATCAGGCGTTACTTTGCGAAGGTCCATATTAATGAACCAAAACTATTTCTTTGCTCACCCGCGACCTTATGATACTACGCTTATGCAAGATATGCGTGTTCATGCAGTTCCTCCACCTCCACACTGTAAGAACACACACAAATCACACAAACCCATCTATCACCACCACCACACTAACCATGCTACTAGACAAACTACTACTCCTAGACTAGGTTAGTCTAACATCTGTGTGATTTTTTACTTTGAGACTAGATCGTTTTGTGTTAATTTTTCCGTGATATTTTTATTTATGTGTAAAGCTATCCTATCCTCGATTATATAGGCACTTTTTATCAATACAAAGTTTAAAAATAATAATATAAGAATAGACAAAAAAGACCTTAAGAGAAGTTTCCCAGCCGGCCGCGCGGCCGCGTTAGGTATTCGTTTGGGATATTGCTGTTGTAGCTGATAGGAGCAGGTACCGGATATTGAGGACGAACGTAAAACAACAGTTTATAGGCAATAAGTATGAAAGTGCGTAAGTGCAGGCGCATGTGCGAGCCGTCCGGCGTTTGAAGGGCAACTGATTTGTCATTGGACGGGCGCTGCACACATGCTCATGTACCCGTACACAGATTTTATTAAAGAAACACACACAAGCTACGAGGGTTTGACAGGTGACCTTACATTTCTAATACATTTATAAAACAACAAATTTATTAATATTTTTAGGTTTTTTCTTCGCTTCAGGTCGTCTACAGCTGTCTTTATCGCTCGTGACATAAGCGCTCGCAGCCGTCCCCCCCATGCCTTCCGCAACGACGTCCGTAATTTATACGTATATCGAGATAGCTGTAGGCTTTTCAAGATTTGGGCGGTTGAATTTTGGATTTCGTTGTCCTCATATTATACGAAAAGTCTAGCACAGAAATCAATGATATTTTACAATCAAGATATTCATTATATTTTCTATGCCTGTGTTTTTTTCGATTTTTGTAAAAATGCTTTATTAGTCTGTAATTCTCGTGCAAAGTTGACATCTTTTTTTTGACGACTTTTGAGCTCCTGTAATTTTGATATTACACATTTATATGAAAATCTGAAAAACCACAGGCTTAGACAATTACGTCTAGTCCATGCTTACAAAATTTCATTTATTTCTGTTGCCTAGTTTTCAAATGAGACCGGGACTACGTTTGTATGGAGAATGGAACGAAGAGACTTCTCTTAACATGATTTCCATCGGTCATAGGTTTTGATTAGGTACTTGAGCTGTTATAGTAATAGGCGAGTCAATTGGTAACATGCACACACGTCGCCTTGTGTATAACACAAGTCCGACGAGCAACGCGATTGTTGTCACATTCCTTAATGCCGGCTGAGGTACCCAAAGTTTTGTACCAAAATGAGTTGTACCAAATCTAGTAATCAATAGGTATATGAAGTACTCGTATCAGCCTTTACCCGCAGCTTCATTCACTCGTAAACCAGACTAGCAGTCGAACTAAAATGGCGGGATCTTACTAAATTTCCATGTTTTAGTCATTTTTTCCGTAGCTTTCTACTTTTTTTTCCTTTTACAAATTACTAGAAAACTAAAAAAAAGATGGATGTAATCGGTAAAGTCGTTCTCAGGTTATAGTTTAACCACAGAATAGATAATAGTACAAGTTTAACCAAGGGATTAATTTCTGTAATATAGATTACTAGCTTTTGCCCGCGGCTTCGCCCGCGTGGAATTCGGTTATCGCGCTGTTTCCCCTGGAACTGTGCATTTTTCCAGGATAAAAAGTAGCCTATGCCACTCTCTGGCCCATAAACTATCTCTATGCCAAAAATCACGTCGATCCATCGCTCCATTTCGACGTGAAATACGGACAAACATACACACACACAAACATACAAACACACACACTTTCGCATTTATAATATTAGTTTGGATAAAGGAATCGCCCACAACGCGCAACTCAACGAGGCTATCCGACACAGAACTATGGTCATCGACATAGCTAAGAGAATTAGCAAGTTAAAGTGGCAGTGGGCTGGTCATATCTGTCGAAGAACCGACAACCGCTGGAGTAAACGAGTTCTTGAGTGGAGACCGCGTCTTGGCAAACGTAGTGGAGTGACAATCTGCGAAAGGCTGCTGGAGTGGATGCATCTGCGAAAGGCTGCTGGTAGCAGTGGACTGCTATAGGCTGCTGATGCTGATGATGATGAAAGGAATCCGATAGTTCCATTATAGAAACTAAAGCGAATAATCCGAACTCACGCCGCAGTCACACCTACGCGTCACAGTTTGAGCTCCATAGCCCAACCTAGTCGAAGGATATTACAGGAGTGTCAGCCAACAATTGTTCAAGTGAACACATCCTTATAAGCACGACTGCTTGAGAACGCAGGGCACTCGCGCGCCGAAATCGACGCACAGTCACTTCCACTTTTTACTTATCCACCTTTTGACCACCGAAATTGATAAAAGACCAGGGGGCTACTACGAAATTTGAAAATTGAAGTTCTAATCATACCGTCCCTCTCACTCTCGTATTAAATAATATTAGCGTCAGCGGGACGGCAAGATACGAAGTTCGAATTTTGCGCTTCGTAGTATATAGGGCCAGTTACTTTGAATATGAAACTACCGTGAGTGAGACTCATATTTAATGAAATAAACCAGGTTAACTCACGTTTTAAATCGAGTTTAGCTCGACATGTTTCGGGCTAATTAGTAAAATATAGAAGGCTCCTAGAGGAAGGGCTACGAATTAGCCCAAAACATGTCGAAAGCCCGAATAGTTTTTGCCTATAGTAATCCCAAATTTATCCCAATCTTGATTCCGTCCAAGTTCCAGCCCTGATCGGCTTGTCCCGCCTAGATCGATGCGCTTGCGCTTCCCATCGCAAACAGGATAATTTGCGTTGATGTAATCATTCAAATATGTTTTATACATACATTGTTGTTGTGAGAAGATGAAACAAACACACAAGACACTTCATCTGGAATATTTTGCCCTCATGGGGGCCCCAAAAGTCGGTGGAATCAGTGTGTGCCCATATTCATTGGTCCGTCCCCAAGACTATAGCTAATTGTCCCGACAATAATGGAAGTTCGTTTTAATAATAAGTTTTTAATCACCAGTCTGAAAGGAATAAATATTATTTTCTTTAATAAAAGAAGCCTCCATCGACGTTATTTTGTCAATATTTGATCTTTATTTACGTCATGTCTGCCATAATATTTTGCGCCAAGCAGCACAATGTGCGATACGGTTTTGTACAGTTAACGCAATAAACAGATGACAAATAAATGGCTAGTTTTTGAAAACAATGTTCAGAATATGACGGATATGGGTAAAAAATGTGTAGATATTCGTAGCTGGGATATTTGAAATGACACATAGGCTGTTTTTTGTCCCGAGGTATCGATGTGTGTAAGTACAGGAAAAATGGCATATTTTGGCGGCAAAATATGTACATCAATGAAACTTTGTTTATAACTTTATGAACTCGAAATGAGAACTGACTATATAGAAATGAAGATCTGTCGAATGTTTCTCAACCAAAACTTAGGTGTCCTACCCCCTCTCAGGGGTATGGGTAGGGGGCAAAAAAACAACTGGACAACTCTTACACTAACAGTACGTAATATGAACTATGAACATGTTTAGTTATTAAAATTAAAAGTCTTAAGTTGGGGAAGGCCTATGTCCAGCAGTGGACGTCTTTCGGCTGACATGATGATGATGATTAAAAGTCTTCAGCGAGGTGTGATTTTCTATGTTTTTTTTTGCCCTGAATCGAATGAGACCATATCCATTTATAGGATTTTTTTTAAAGGTGCCCATACCCCCTGGGAGTGTAGGACGTCTAAATTTTGGTAGGATTCAGCAGATCCTCATTTCTAGTGCTAAGATAAAGCTATAAACAAAGTTTCATTGATATACATATTTTGCCACCAAGCTGTCGTATTTAGTCTTACTTTCTTCTTCTTGTGGTGCCTTTCTAATTACTGAAGGTTGGCCTTCAACTCGAAATATTTCTTCTTGTCCTTCGCGAGGTGGAACAGCTCAGCAGCGCTCGTGACTCCGGTCCACTCTCGAATGTTTCTCAACCAAGACTTTTTCTTCGGCCAACACTGCGTTTACCAGCAACTTTGCCCAACATAATAAATTGTAAGTCTTAATTTACCTGTACTAAAATCCCAAATATTAACCTCTATGTTAAGAGACATGAAATTTTAGACTGGAGTTCAATACAACGTTAATAAAGACCATGATATAATTTTAGTGAAATCCCGGAATTTCAATTCGATTGCCGGATGTAAGGCAACAAATTTTTATGCGGTTTGGTAAGTCATCATCATCAGCCAGAAGACGTCCACTGCTGCACCTGCTGAACAAAGACCTCCCCCTTAGAACGCCACAATGAACGACAACTCGCCACTTGCATCCACTGGTTACCCGCAATTCTCACGATGTCGTCAGCCCATCTGGTAGGAGGCCTGCCAGCCAACGCTTCGTCTTCCGGTTCGCGGTCGGCACTGGAGAACTTCCCCCCCAAGCGGTTATCTGTTCTGCGAGCGATGTGGCCCGCAAATCTAATTATTTTAGAAAAAAATAAACAAGAAAAAAGGCTTATGCGGGATAAGTAAAATATGTAGAGAAATACTTCAGTTTCAGTGTATCGATACTACAAGGTGATACTACAATGGTGTTGGAAACAAAACGTTTTAATTCTACGGTCTAAATCGGAGTGCAAACATACATGCACACTTGGTTAAACAGTAACATATACCTAGAAGAAACATAATATTAATAGTAATATCGAAGCAGAATACGTTTGATACAATCGAAAATACAAACTGAGACATGGATGCACAGAAAAACCAGAAAAAGAGACCAGCGCTGGGAATCGATCGCAGGTCCTCAGCAATCCGTGCTGCGTGCTATAACCCCTACACCACCTCTGGACAGGAACCTAGACACGAACTTTTCCTATGCATACATATCTCAGGTTGCTTATTTCTACTACGCTACTTAACCAGCAGCACTAGCGACATCTATGTTTCGGTCTCATCGAGAGACGTCACATTCTATCGGAACTAACCGCTCACCCAGATAAGAGATGTCGCTACTAAGCAATCAAATTATGATTGGTTTTTTCGAGTCTTTTTGTATTTTTTATTTCAAATCCAAATTTGTTACGGGTATCTCGTGAAACCATATCGAAATACCATATCATATAGTGAAATATCAAACCACATTGCAGCGGCCGTGGTCATGGGAAGACTGAAGTCTAGGGTGTCATGTCTGCTTAGCAGTGCGAGTCGTTCGAACTACCCGCACTTGGTCACGAAAAAAACCAAGAACACAAAAAAAGTAAACAAGTATGATGAGTGCGGGTAGTTCGAGATACTTACGAGTGCCGGTGCTTTTCGTGATCAGGTGCTGATAGTTCAAGGACATTAAAATAATTTTTCATCACACTTGCTCGTAAACAGTGTCGTAACATGCTGGCTACCTTGGTGGCAACCCCCCAAATAAAACCCTCGACCTGAAACCCGTGGTCGGTAAATGAGTCATTGCGCGTACTAATTTTCATGCCATAAAGCCCAAGGTCGGTAAATGAGTTTGATACTGCATGGCGTGCTGCTGCTCCGTGCGCGCGCTGCACACGCACGCCATGCATATGCTGCTCATGCACTGGCGCAGCGCTGCCAAGAGCGCAGTCAGCGCAGTTTTTGAAAAAATATTCGTTTTTCTTTTACAAATATGCAATTTTACTCGCAAATGTGATGAAAAGATTGTATGTCGCACGGGCGGTACTAGAATTACGAACATCGACTCATTAAAGCGCTCAGCCTTCGACTTCGGGCTTCTAATAGACTCTCGTTCGTAATTCCTTATTTACCGCCCTTAAGACACAATGTACTGTAATATTATCAAATCACACAATAATACATTAAAATCAAAGAAAGAAAGAAATCATGTCGTGACAGCATGTCACAAAATGGTCCCAAATCAGCAACGGCACGATCTTTTTATTCTTTCTTTATATAGAAAGATACCTAATGTTACATTAATATAGCAGTGAAAAGACTCGGATACAATCATTACTCGTATTTGGCTGATCGCACAGTAGCTTTATACCATAGTGATTTTAAAACAGGCAATGATAGCTCGCCTTTAGTTTAAAGTATGGAGTTTCACAACCATATAGCCTGGACAGTGTAGGAATGAACATAGAATTTAGAATAGGAGGGGATACAGTAAAGATAAAGTTCTAAGTCTGACTTTAATTAAAAATTCCAGTCAAATGCCAGTCTTAATCTTTCGTGATTTTCACTCATAGTAGTAGCTGTCAGTGTACCGTATCCTTACTGTCTCACTAGATGGCAATACGTATCGTGTTATTTGTGTTCTCACTGGTGCCATCTATTGGAAAATCGAAGGAAAGATAAATAGCCAGTTGAATAGCCAGTATTAGGGTGATACCATTTGCTTGTACTAGGTGGTGTTTCTTGTATATGTAGTAGTAGTGTTTTTCAACGGGTGTTTATAAGGTTGATTGTAGTTGTGGTAGTTCCTATATCGGACAGACGAAAAGAACGATAGCTGAGAGGGTCAAGGAACATATTGCAGCTGTTAAAAATCGCCAGATAAATAAGTCAGCCGTAGCCGAGCATTTATTGGAGTCAGGATCAAGCAGTGGCAAATTTCGTGACTTGACCCAGCGGATGAGATTTAGAATATCGGGATAAATCGGGATAGCCTATGTGTCGTCCATATCTCCAGCTTTCTACATACAAACATACACACACCGCACACACATATAGTCGCAAACCTTCACACTTATAATATTAGTGGGTAAATAGGATACTGGCTATAGTCAAAATACCATGCACAGGACTTATCACGCTAACACACACGACTAATATTTACCTCGACGTTTCGGCAACATTACAGTGGCCGTCGTCACGAGTAGACTGAAGTGTGGGGTGTCAAGTCTGCTTTGCAGTACCCAAACAAATCATTATTCCGAGAATCAGTGCAAACAATACAACTGGTTTCAAATCGCAATTATATTATTCTAGGTACCACATCGGGCATTATATTACGGCAAAATTGTGTTTAATTAGGAGAGTGCGATAATTCTTCCCCTTTGCATTACATTGCTGGGCAGTGCGACTATAAATTAATAAATAGTCGATTATCAACGGCAATGTACCGCAACTTGCATGATATTGTCGCATCTAAATGAGATTTTAAAGACTAGTTTTCCAAAACATTAGCTAGGTAGGTAATTATTGCCACGCGACTTCGAGTTTGACGAAATGTTGGAATAAGAACTGAATCGTTCAGAACTTAAGGTCATCTAATAGGGCTAACTGTTTTAGATGTACGTGACTTAGAACACGGCACGTCCACTAAATTAATCAAAACAAATGATTTGTTTCATAGAAATATATAATTAATAAACGATTAAATAACACGCATCACTCAACTATGAGACGAAATATTGATTTTAATTAATCCAGTTTTGACCTAGTACCCTCCATTTTGATCCTTGTGCTGTCGGGCTAGAATTACACCATTTCTTCCGTGGATGTCGTAAGAGGCGACTGAGGATAAAGGTTAGGGTATACCGTAGGCGACAAGCTAGCAACCTGTCACTACGTATTGTACCGTTTTGTCAAACTTAAAACCTAAAATTGCTAAAAGTGGCTCCGAAGCGGTAACGTTTTGTGTGCTCTGCCTACCCTATTTGGGAATACAGGCGTGATGTTTGTGTGTGTTTATCCTCCATTTTGTGTAGAAAGCAGTCCTCATTTTAGAGAATGTCAAATCAGAATTTACATGTATGCAAGAGCAACGTGACTGACTGAAAAAGCACGGCCCTAAGTCCGAAACCACTGGAGCTAGGGATCTGAAGGAGGGGCTAAAATGTGTATACGCTCATCCTGACTAACGTGCTCAGACATGGTCCTTGACCGAGATTCAGAAGTCGAAGTTGAAGGTCTGCCAAAGAGCTGTGGAATGAGAGAATTTGGAATGAGGTGTTAAAAGGACGGCTCATCTCCGAAACACCAGACTGCGCTCCAAAACTTGCATGTGAACGTAGGCAAAGCCTTAAGCGAGGTTTAAATGGGATTGGGTTGGCCACGTTTGCCATACGCATCCAGGCACAGGTTACCAGTCAGTGGATGCCCCCCGATGGCTATATGCACCGCGGCAAGCCAAAGCGAAGATGGCAGGATAACCTGGACGCGTTCTCCAGCGACTGGTCAGACATAAGAGCAGACGGATGAGTTGGGAATCCAGGCGAGAGGGCCTTAACCCAGCAGTGGACCGTTACCCCAGCGCTAATAAAGAAAAAAACACTTCTAATGGGGGCTCTACTAATCGTTGCTACCCAAATAAAGCATACTCTATAATAACTCTGCGTCACAATGCATTCATTTTCTGCATCATACATTGCCGGTAAAATACTGAACATTCTAACAATCCAACAAATTAACTCTACTTAAACGACAACGTATAACGCGGCGACAGAGCAGCGCCGCATCAAAATATTAGTAAACAATCGATCAACATTTTTGCACGTACACCTTTAAATGATCTATAACAATTAATTCATATTTAACTATTGGTCATCAATGGATCATTAAGTATAGGCGCTAGCGCACGTAGGCATTATACAAGGTGTTTTAAATTAATCCAGATTATTTCAAGAAATGGTTGTGTAAGTTTAACTGAACAACCCCACCGAATTTGGAGTGCTGTTTTATTTTATCACAGACATGCTGTGGCCACCTTTCAGCTTCATCATCAGACCTTGGATATTTGTATAGGAGTAAAACTCGGTGGGGTTAAAATTCAAAATTCAAATTCAAATTTCAAATAATTTATTCAGTAGATAGGCCGCAATTGGCACTTTCGTAATTTTTTAAGCTACTGGTAGCGTTTTGACTTCTAAGTCTGTAGAAAACAGATTACAGCCGTTTTACGGTGAAATTTCCGATCGACTGCTGGTGTAGTTTTTGTGAACAGCTTTTATAACTACCAACATATGTTTCGTAACTTGGTTAGATTGTACAAGGAAAATATATTAATGGGATTTTAATTAAATTAGATATAATTAAAAAGTAACCGCTAATGTAGGCCCAGTTTTAATAATTGTGATGTCTCATGATTCTCATACGTACAAAGCAGGACGGGTTGCTACGTCACCACGGGGAAGGTCATCTTAATCATCAGCTGGAAGACGTCCACTGCTGAACAAAGGCCTCCTACTTACCTATAGAACGCCACAATGAATGACATCTCCTAAGTTTTTATTTTATTGGTACAATTATTTTTCAGTGGTACGACGAGGAATGACAATTCCTTCTCGTACCACTGTTTCTATGCTGTCGTCAACATAAAGCTCCGAGTACGGCTACTGCTGTGTTACATCTGGCCTATCGTCGTGTACGGTTGCGAAACACGGACCTTAAAAGAGGACACTTTAAGACGTTTGCAGGCATTTGAGATGTGGTGTTACCGGCGCAAATTGTGCATTAGCTGGACACAATAGGTCAGAAACGAAACCGTGCTTCAGCGCGTTTATATGTCTCGGGAACTGATGCCATCTATCAAAAGACGCAAGATAAAGTATCTTGAATACGTCCTCTGGAACGACAGATACATGCTGCTGCAGTTGATAATGATGGGAAAAGTGGAAAGTGGAATAGTGGCTGCGGGACATCCGAGAGTGGACCGGCAAAGGGATCTCACGATACTACCGCCATCTAGCGACTTTTCGCCTGTCGGAAAACCCTTCATTGATGTTTGCGCTTTTCCTTTATCAATTTATTTTATAATGACCACAGACCATATAGTCTAAAGCTGAGTTTAGTCTTGCAAGTATAATTGTGCAAGTTGTTTTATATTGCGAGGCCGTAAAGCCAACGAGTTTGTAAAGGTCAATCGAGCACCGCAATGTAATGCAACTTGCACGATTTTTCTTGCAAGTCTAAACTCAGCTTAACACTCAGACATCTGCGATCGGATTCAACATCTCTCTCTACCCTTATCCTACACCGTATGACAGGAATAAGGCACTTGTCTCACCGCCAGCGAGGAAACGATTGGCTATCGACTATTTTCTCGCTCAAGAAACGAACAAAAGATATAAGATCCTGTGTGAGTAAAAGTGACACATATATTAATAGTTGATCGCTGGCTGTTCACACTGTCGGCGAGAACTCGCTCTTACATCTTTTGTCGCAGCGACAAGAGCTATAAAACTCGCTGAGCTATACTTACTCGCTCAGCGATGTCAGCTTGGCGGCCGCCCCGCACGAGCGAGTCGAGTGGAGCGAGTAATCGCCCGTCGCACGCGAACACTCACTTACAGCCGAACGACAAAACTACACTCGCTTCTCGCTGCTCGCCCACTCGTTTCTAGTTACTCGCTCTACTCGCTTCTCGCTCATCGTCGGCGGTGGGACAAGTGCCTAAGCGGCGAAAATGATTACGATTCCGAATCAGTTAAATGATAAAGTCTGTTCCGGGAATCAATGATTCCCTAGGCAATAATCAGTATATCATTAATCAATATGCCTGAAGGTAGGAAGACAGCCATAGCAAATCGATCCCCACACAGCTCAGACCACCCCTATGAAGATTGAGGATTGACGATACTGGTCACTCTCAAGGGACCACTGTCGCTTGACATTCGGTGAAGGAATCTGTTCAAGGATCCAAAAATCAAAACGTTTACGAGTATACTGTATTGTTTAGTAAGTGTTTATGGGGGGGACAGTGGACGTCCAACGGATCCTTTGGAATTGATGTAGGTATCTAATGAGTAAAGGGACTAAGTCGCGTTAAGCTTTAAGTCTAGAACGATGTTGGCCTTTTTGGAAGACTGCTTACTTTGTTTCAAAGCTATATTTTTATCAGACAAACTATTCATCAGCCTAAATCGCGTTTTGCCTAATTGTCCTAAATACTTGGCAGATTTTTTTTTTCGAAACAAAATATTTATAACAATTTTCTTAATGATCACGATGTTTTCCTTCACCGTAAAGCTCGTGGTAAATTTCAAATGTAATTTCGCACATGAATTCCGAAAAACTCAGAGGTGCGAGCCGGGGTTTGAGCCCACGATCCTCTGCTTGAGAGGCCATAGGTCAAACCACTCGGCCACCACGGCTTCAAACAAAGTAAATTAGAACTATTCAGATAATAAAATAAAAATTAAGGGATTTAGGGGACCTTCAGTTGAAATAACTAACTCTAAACATCTTAGAATATCTACAGAACATGATAAAATTTAAACAAACTATAACTGCATTGGAAAATCTCAATTGTTTTTGTCGAGTATCACGAATCGCCATAGCCCCCCTCCCTAAATGTATGACGTAATTTATACCACCAAGAGAACCTATAAGAGTTCCGCTTTTGCCATTTTGGCTACGCAAGCTTTAAACAGTGGTCCCTATTTTTATTTTGTTAATACATTTATACCTATTGTTTACTTAATGTCGAATTACATTATTATCACTTAACAACAAAAACAAACCCTTCAAGATCATTCGACGCACAAATCGCCCGCTGCGCGACGAAATCATACAAAAATCAATGACAATGAAGAACAGACACATCAAGTCGATATGGGCTGTAACGCGAGTGTCATCGAGTGATGGATGATTAATGATGGGCTGACGTTTCTCTGTCTTTGACACAGGTAACTGGGGGCAGGGGACGAGTGAGAAGCGGAAAGCTTGGAAGTTACTGCTACATGAGAAAATTTAAAATTGGGAAATTTTGCGAACGAAAAAAATACTTGCAGTTAAATTCTATTTACTAACGGGAAGTAACCGCCACTCTCGTGGACTATACGGTACCTTAACCTTTCACTGGTACCTTCAAACAATACAGGCGTAAAATAGCTTTTTAAACAGATACTAAGTCGACTTTGAATTTTCGTAAATCGTATGCCACGCAATATTTTGGGAAGGATGTTATGTCAAACAATACATTTGTTTAAATTATGCATGGAAAAATCATCTAGGACTAAGTAAGTCTTTATTAAACAATAAATTCGCCTCAAAAAGTGTGCCAACTGTAAAATTATGATAAGCTGATGAGTTGTTTTAACTAACGATTTTTTGCGAATGACAATCAGAGAAAAATAGTTTGGGATGTGATAGTTAATTAAAAAATATTTTCACGTCCAAGTCAACGCGATAATAGTTCTTCATTGAATCCAATGAAATTAAGCAAAATGCCAAATCGCTATCTCTACATTGTTTCCAAAAACACGCATTTATAAAATTACCTATTATATTTAAATGTGTAAACTAATACTTATTTTTTTTGAAATGGCAGGGTGATTTGGAAGTGCATACAGTGCCCCGGATTGGATCAGGTGTTGTGAAGGACAAAGGTGTTCACCAGTGGGACACCATAATAGGTTAATAACCCTCCTTTGGGCAGCCGGGTAAAAAAAAAATGTCGTGCCTCTCGTTCATAACTTGCACCACTCTACGGTTGATGAATGTTCACGGGATGAATTTTAACACGTTGCAGATTTCTATTGTGGCCAGCTACCTCACTACATACCGTGGAAGACGTCACATCGAGGCGGGTTATCGATTGACGTGTTTGTTAATATTATGGCTGTTCGCGAAGAGTTCTCAAAATACTAAGCGATTTGTAAACCTTACTTATAATATTACTAGTAGTAAAACTTAATTCTACCTTTAACCCCCGACGCAAAAAGAGGGGTGTTATAAGTTTGACCGCTATGTGTGTCTGTCCCTCTGACTGTGTGTCTGTCTGTGACACCGTAGCTCTTAAACGGATGGACCGAATTGAATGCGGTTTTTTTTTATTTGAAAGCAGGTTTTCTAGCAATGGTTCTTAGACATGTTTCATCAAAGTCGGTTTAGCCGTTTTTGAGATATTAAACTTTGAAGTGACGAGTCGGGGGTTTTCCAACTTTTTGTTAGTTAGGTTAGGTTATTACGCTTAAACCGCTGAACTGATTTGGATGAATTTTGCTGTGGATATCTCCATATAAACTATCGTTTAAAGTTTATTGTTTACTTGATAGTTTCATGGTATAGTGTTATATAAACGAATTCTTTGCAGACGAAGTCCCGAGCAACAGCTAGTTTGTAAAAAAATTACATCCCGATAGTGTAATGTCAAATGTTTACTTAATCTTTGTTATAATAATAATTATAATATAGTAAAACATCTATACTAATTATAAATGCGAAAGTGTGTATGTTTGTATGTTTGTAGTCGAAACGGAGCAACGGATCGACGTTATTTTTGGCATAGAGATAGTTTATGGGCCAGAGAGAAACATATGCTACTTTTTATCCCAGAAAAATGCACAGTTCCCAAGGGAACAGCGCACGATAACTGATTCCCAGGCGGGAGAAGCCGCGGGATGAAGCTAGTAATAAAATAAGGCATTGAGGAATATTGGAAGAAAGATGTTGCGGATAATCTCAACAGCTAGAGGTATTTTATATTAAGATTGGTTTTTGGAATCTTTTGTATTTTTTATTTCAATTCCAAATTTTACTTTTACGGTCATCCCGTAAAACCTATATCGAAAATACAAACTGAAATATAGATGCACAAAACCAGAAAAATAAGACCAGCGCTGGGAATCGAACCCAGGTCCGCGGCATTCCATGCCGTGTGCTATACCGCTACACCACCGCTGGACAACGATACAGACACGAATTTCTCCTATGCACCTCATATCTCAGCTTGTGTTGTCGTGCATCTATATTACAGTTTGTATTTTCGATATAGGTTTTACGGATGACCGTAAAAGCAAAAATTTGGAATTGAGATTCCACAATCTTAATTTGATTGCTTAGTAACGATATCTCTTGTCCGGTGAGCGGTTATTCCGATGGAGTGCCGAAAAGTTTCTCGATGAGGCTACGGCATAGATGTCGCTAGTGTCGCTGCTTAAGTGGCTAAATAAGAAACAACCAAGCTGATATGAGGTGCAGAGAAATTCGTGTTGTATCGTTGGGCACGGTGCCGAGGACCTGGGTTCGTTCCCAGCGCTGGTCTTATGTTTCTGGTTTTTCTGTGCATCTATAAGGTATTTTCGTTATAGATAGTGCCTCTTAATCCGCTTCCGCTCTTTGTTGCACTGAATATGTAGCCTTAAACAAACTTGTTTAATAAATATTAACCTTTAAAAAACCTTAAACATGAGGTATTGTATGTGTTATGATCGAAAGGCCGCCAGTAGGTATCGCATGTATCGGCGGACCGAAACTAATGCAAAGACGGAACATCGCACACCATCTGGGTCCGGTAAACATAATAACGTTATTTCCAAACCGTGTTGGTTCAAGTTTGTTTTCAATGTGGTAACCCTGTTCATATATTTACTCAAATTAATATCGTAACAAGTGGCATATTGTGTTATTTTATGACTACATATTTATGCGACGTGTTTTCGCTTCGAGGCTTTATGAGTACAGTTTTTCCTCGCGATTATTTTGTTTATAGTGTGTTAGGAATGACTATGCCTTGACCTATTTTTAACCGACTTCAAAAAAAGGAGGAGGTTCTTAATTCGACTATCATACATTACTATATATTAATACAACTTCCTTATAATATTTATGTGTGTAAAAGTTCGTGTGTGCGTGTGTGTATATATGTTTTGTGTATAAATTTGCTGTGTAGATAGGTGGATATCTAGAATAACACTAAGGCAAATTTTCGATCTTCCTACGGGATCTTATTTCATTTTTTTCCATCTAATGTATTTTATGTGTCGAATATGTCTCTAAATGTTTCTCTCTCTCTCTCTCTCTCTCTCTCTCTATTAGTAAGAGGCCGTGGTGGGCTAGTGGTTAGATCTCAAGATCTCAGTGTACCTAATGCTATAATACCTAGAAGAGGCTTAGGTCCAGCCGTGAACTAATCAGGCTGCATCATTCAATTTTGCTACCGACTGTGGGTCATTTAGATTTAGATCGGTCAGTATAGGAAAGTCTGAAACTATAAGACATACGAAGATCTGTCCTTAGGAACCATGTCATCGATTTTAGTAACATGAAAAACTGCATTCATACATTTTAAAAAACTTATATTCAGCTCGGGAATCTAACCCAGACGTTTTGAAAAATAAAACTTACATTATTAAAGAATATGAAATACAATGCATTTTATTCATTCTAGGTACCGTGTTTCATACTAACATTTATTGCTTATTACCTACACTATCGATATACAAGTAGAAATAATGTATGTTTTTTTTGGACTGGTAACATCGTGAGAGTTGTGGGCAGGAGGTGGACATTCATGCACAAATGTAATGGGAAATTGTAATGTTTTCATACTTAGCGGCTCAGATTTTAGCGTTTTATATGTGTAAACATATGTTTACACTTACATTATGTTACTTTTGAATGTATGTAGGAGTATCGGAACAAAAAGAGATCCAACTTTAGCATGAAAGTATTACAAACATACCTCGAAACTTTCTCATTTATAATATTCATAAAATTTCAACAACAATTGGGTCACGTGTTTCAGTGGAAGTTTTTCACAGATGATTCGACAGTGGTTTCTTTCACTGTTGTATGTTAGTACAGTTGTTGGTGTGAAAAGGTGATACGCAATTAAAATTTTTGACTTACATATCTGAAAGTGGGAGGTGTCCTGTAAGTTTTTTGGCTGTTTTTGTGTAGCATGATCTGGGAGCACGGAAGTACTCCCGGCCAAGACGAAAAAAAAAGAAGGCGGGGCACTACCTACCTTTTCTCGAACCGTTTCGTCGTATTTCTGCTATGCACACATATGGTTAAGTAGCGTAGTGGAAAAAAGCAACCTGAGATATGTGTGCATAGGAGAAATTCGTTTCTAGACCCTTGTCCAGCGGTGGTGTAGGGGTTATAGCACGCAGCACGGATTGCTGACCTGGGTTCGATTCCCAGCGGTGGTCTCTTTTTCTGGTTTTTCTATGCATATCTCACCAATGGGAGAAATCGCCAAAATCGTCCTAACGTAACAGATACCTGTTTAAAAAGAGAGCCAGCAATACCCCGTTCCACTTGTGAACTTGGCCCGCCGCAGCTGTGTAACTGCCACTGAATGGGTTAAAAAACATCCTCGTGCGGTTCTACGCTAACCCTGGCACTGCTACTTTAGAAACGAGGGCAAGTTTACACGTGGAGAGTGTGCAAATAATTTCCTTGTGTTTTTCATATAAATGTGGTGAGCACGACATTGGTTTTAACGTTTGCAATCAGCTAGTAGTGCGGTAAGTGCTTTATACTATTTTTACGCAAATTCCTGAAAAATATCAAAAAATTCAGTTGCAAGTTCTTGTACAAGGTCCAAATCGATAATGCTCCTAATTTTGAGTATACACAGAATTACCTAATTATGAAAAAGTAAGATAAGGATACACTTAGAAAGAAATTTAAACCCTCATTTCTTTCGATCCGGGGATCGGGATTTGATCCCAAGCCGGGGTAGATATTTGTATGAATGAATAATACACATGTTTGTTTTCAAGTCTTGAACGCTTAATAATAATTAAGCTTAATGTAATTTAAGTACGTATTTATCTATTTAAGTATGTTTATCCGTTGCCCACCCATAGTACAAGTTTTGCTTAGGTTGGGACTAGATCGATTGGTGTAAATTGTCCCATGATATTTATATATTGTATTAAATTATTTGGTTAACGATGTATTTTTAAAGCTAACTTAAATACGTTATCTTCTCAAAAAAAGTCTGAGCAAAGTTCGGTCACCCTTGATACTCAATTCAAAAACCAGTCTTCTTAAATCCAACTTTAATTTAGGCTGAATGTCTTTATTAAAGTCCTATACAGCTCGTAGATTCTAAGCTATTCACCAAACATATTGGCAATCAGCATTGACAACGCGAATGAGATTCATTCATTCTATTTACAAAACTTACAACTAATTCGATTAAAGTCTTCCCACGCGAATCACAATATTTCGGACACCCGAAAAAACGTTCAATAGTCGCTTTTAGGGTTCCGTAATCCAAGGCTACCAATGGGACCCTAATACTTCCATTATCGGTTGTTATCACATCCCTCAATTTATTATTTGGCAAAATAATTCATCTCAATTTTTTTTCGTTTCACAAATAATTACTTGGCCATATTTAATTATGCCATGTATAAGTTAGTCAAATGTATCGTTTGGCATAACATACTTGTCTCGATATATTGCATTTAAATGAGGGGGTTTGAGTCAACAACATGTTTTATTATACTGTAAAATTTGAAGACAGGTTTCACAGCTTAGCTGACGTTGGAGCTACTGTGTGGCAGAGAGGTGATAGACGATGGACAGACTAACAGACATACACGTGAGTGAGTCACAACAATTCGAGTACGGAACCATTATAACTAGTAAGCGGATTTTGATGAAATGTGGCACTCATTATTTGTGGTGTACCATTCAAGTGATAATTAGACAAATATCATTTTAAATTGTAAAAAATCTGTTACAAAGCTACAGCACAAAAGTTTATTCGCTCGATTATTGCAGTGCGTAACCCTTTGTGTATAACCCGGCTCGCACTTGATCGGTTTTTCTAACAATATTTATATAAAAATATACGTCCAAAGCTTGTCCAAAGCAATCAATGCAATTTGTCCATCTCTTCTAACGCGCAGATGTTGTTAAGTTGGTAGATGCGTCAATGTGTCAATTAATAAACTCAGTTACACGGTTACGCCATCTTTAAGCCATGTTTTTGATAATAATATGCTATGTATCAATATTTATTTGCTTAAAAGTGTACAGTCAGCTTTAAGAAAAAAATATTTTTTATTGTCCATAGGAAGTACCTACCTATTAATTATTGTATGAGAATTCACATACGAAAGGTTCACATCTCTAGAAGAACGCAGACTTGAGCTTTTATTATGTTATTTGACTATAATGTAAACTTAGTAAGTAAGAATAGATTATCTATGAACTTAGATTGAAGTACCCCAAGTGGTCTTAAGCGGAAGCCTTGTTTCTTTTTAGTTACGACATAGGGAATATGCATGAAACTCAAATTTTCTCTTAAATAATTTAATGTTATCGTAAAAATCATTGGAAAATAACAAGATATGAGCGATTGAAATTTGCATTCCATCTGTTTCTAGAAAAACGATATTTAGTATGTGATTTCTGTGGTCGTTTTAGTATATGACTTCGTGCAAAATTACAGCTTTCTAGCATTCATAGTCCCTGAGCAAATCCGCGGAAGGACAGATAGAGAGGCAGACAGACAGACAAACAGACATGGCGAAACTATAAGGGTTCCGTTTTTGCTATTTTGGCTACGGAACCCTAAAAACGAACCTATCTGTTTCGCAAAGAGGCGGCAACGCTGAGGTGCCCCTCATGTAGCAGGTCTCAATAAGCTATCAGATGACCCATGTAAGATGGCAAACCTCCGCGGTGCGCAACTGGCCGCTTGCAAAAGCACAAAATTTTAAATTATTGATAGCCTTTTGTTTTGTCCTGTAATTGGCTCTACTATTTCGCAAGGCGTAAGCCGAAATTTGTTTTTTTTTGTTATTTCTCCGACCGGCTAGCCAGTTACACCCGCTCATCTGCCCCTCAAAAAATATTACTTGTCATTGGCAAATAGTCCTTCAAAATTATTTACCCAATTACTAGGTCGACTATACTGCGGAAGTCACGTAGTAGATAACATATTGAAAATCAATCCGCCGGTGCTAAGGCGATAACGACGTAGTATCACCGAGTCACAACACCTCACGATACCAGAATGCGCAGTGACGATCCTTTTCCATATCTTGACGGATATGGGTAACCTGTTAATGTTTTGCTGTTAAATTCACTTTTAAGGTTCCCTAAGGAACGAACTCGCTTAAAAAATCCATTTATTGCTAGAATAAAAATGATTACACAAAAAAGTAAGGGCGTTTGCCACAGGGTTGTCCATTTACCATAACAGGTAGTATAGACACATGAGTACTTCAGCTATAAAGCTGAAATTGAAAAAAATATCTATATTATGACGTTGACTTGACACTTGTGAAATTTTCACAGTCCTGTTAGTATTATAAATGGCAGTTTGTGAAAGAATTGATATTATTTTAGGAAATGGAATTACTCTTTAACAAACAGATTCAGACTAAATTTGGTACAAGATTGGGTATCTGGCTGAAATGACAATACAGCGCTTTTTTGCAAAAATATTAACTGAGCCGACAGACAGGATTATTTTGCACGAGCGTTATTTGTAAAATGTACAGAAAATATTATTAACTTTTTTTGCTGTTAATTTAATGTGTTGTTATGTACAATAAAGAGTTTTGAACTTAAACCTACCGTGAGACTCACTCATATTAAATATATTGACCCGGATAACTCACGTCTTAAATCGAGTTTAGCTCGACATGTTTCGGGCTATGGATAATAATAAAGAGTTATACAATACAATACAAAAAGCCGAGCTGCGGGTAGAGGCTAGTAAGAAAATTAAAATAAAGTTCAAAATCAAAGAGATTGTTCAGCGTTTCTTGTTTGATTTTAACAATTACATTTATTGTATGCATATAAAACAAGAAGTGGTAGTTAAGTGATTACCCTATGGCCTCTGAAGCAGAGGATAATGTGTTCGAGCCCGTCTCACACCTGTGAGTTGTTCAGAATTTATGTGCAAAACTGTATTTAAAAATTTACTTTTACAAAGCATTTACGGTGAAGGAAAGTCTGGTGAGAAAACCTACACGCTGCTAAGAAATTTAAATGGCAGCGGGCAGTGAAAGTAACGAATCTATTCACTGAATAGATCTTTTGGAATTTAAATAGAGACATGACACGAGGTCAAGTCGCCCGTCAAAACGCTAAATAGGTAAAGATGTTGCAAAGAGTTCTATAGCACGCAATTTGTTATCTCCTGGTCGTGTGTGGACGGAAAAGAAAGCTTCTATAATTTTAGTTTTGAATGGTTTTTAGGTAATTTAGGAAGTTCTGTGATTACATATAAAAAATAAAAAAAAAAAAAACAAAAACCCGATTGTCTTAAAAATACTGATAAACAGAGAGCGGAATTTTCATGCCACATCTTGACATGCGTCATAGTGACTTCTTAATCGACTTCCGATATACATAATACACACATATATCGATACACAACATAGTTACTAAAGAAGATTAAAAGTAGAGGTAATCAATAGGCGGCATTAAGTTAAAGAACGATCTTCATAAGTGCTTGTTATAGCCCTAAAATAGTTTGTCCTTAATCTGTCACTTTCGACATTTGTATTTGTTAGAAAGGGACAAAGCATTTGTTAGTTAACATAGGCTTGTTAAGTTTTGTGAATGAATGAGGGTAAGAGTTTTACGCATCGATTTATGGTTTTCGAGCCTAATGTTAATTAGCTTTTATTTGATATACTTACCCATATTGTTACGAGTACATTTAAAACTACAAATTTCACCCGTAAACTTTGCTTACAATTTAATTTTTATTTTGCCGTATATATTTATTTAGAAAAAAATATGTCCATTTTAAATTCATCATTATCCCCATATCAAAATTTAGCACAGTTTTTCACACATAGCTATTATCACAGATATGATTTCAAGTATCGCCCATTCCGAACCTATTACTACCGGAATTTTACGTTTTTAGAGCTACGGAACCACACTTGTGTCAGCTTTTCGCATTAGCCGAGTTTGAAACCTAATCAAATATTTTGCACAAAGCCAACCTTGACAAGTAAATATATTTATTGTGTTTGATAAAGATAACACATCTAATAAGGAAAGCGTCGATTCACTTTGATAACGTCAGATAGCGTAAAACAGTATAAACAAAAAGTTTTCTTATCCTATTATCGCACGAAAATACTGATAAAATTGATGTCAGAAAACAATTTTGTGTCAATGCAATAGTCAACATGTAATATGTGTGGCTCTCTCATTATTAACGTTAAGGTCTTAACCAATACAGTGTATCATACCATGACCGTAACAGGAACGTTTCAGGCACGGCATGTCACGCAACACTTACTACAACCATGTCAGTGGCGTGTCATACCCATAAGAAGCGTATCGGCACCGTACATAGCACGCGACGGCAACCGGCATAGTCTCTACTATACTATGTTTAATTTCGAGATTTTTACTCATAAATAGTTAATAGTACATTGTGTCTTAAGGGCGGTAAATAAGGAATTACGAACGAGAGTCTATTAGAAGCCCGAAGTCGAAGACTGAGGGCTTTAATGAGTCGATGTTCGTAATTCTAGTACCGCCCGTGCGACATACAATGTTTTTCATCACATTTGCAAGTAAAATTTTATATTTGTAAAAAAAAAATATAATTGTTCCAAATATTGGCGATACCTTAGGCTGTGCTCTTGGCAGCGCCGCCCTCTACCTCCCCCTCCCTCGGCATGCGCCGCAACGTGCGTGTGCATGTGGTGGTCCATGTGGTCCTGCAAGCAACGCCATTAGTACGGGCACTGACTCATTTACCGACCTTGGGCTTCATGGCAAGAAAATGTGTACGCGCAATGACTCATTTACCGACCACGGGTTTCATGACAAGCACATTAAGGTCGAGGGTTTTATTTGAGGGTTTTGTTATGACACTGTTTACGAGCAAGTGTGATGAAAATAATAAAATGACGCCGACAACGTGATAAGTCCCGTTTTAGTATTTAACTATCGTCTCATACTTTTCAATCTTCTTCTTCTTATGGCTCTCCATTATTGGAGATCAAACTCTGCAAACTGTTTCTGCAGGGCTACTACGAAACTCGAAACTCGAAGTTCGTGTCGTGCGTTCCTTCTGACACTTATACTATTTAATACGAGAGCGAGAGGGACGGTACGATACGAACTTCGAGTTTCGAGTTTAGCCCTGCCGGTCTCTAGCCAAGCGAAATAGCTCCCCAACGCTGGCTATTCCTGTCCATTCGCGTTTGTTGCGAAGCCAGGACTTCTTTCTTCTTCCAGCACGCCTCTTTCCCTCCACTTTGCCCATCATTATTAATTGGAGCAGTTGGTATCGGGTATTTCTTATTACGTGGCCAACCAACTTTACGTAATTTGATGGCTTTAAATAGTTCTCGGTTTTTCCGGCGTGCTATAAATACAGTCTCGTTGGTTTATTTCTGTGTCTACCTGATGCGAAGCATGCGCCGGTTAGCGTTGTTCTGCCTTTTCGCAGAAATTCGTTTGGCCGAATATTACTTGCCAACCAACGTTTCGCCGAAGATTCGTATTTTATTTTTTAATATTTCTTTTTAAATATCCAAAACAAGAGTTTAATGAAAAATAATATTGAACTGAAAATGGCATCCTTGCAAATATATGTTTTCAAAATTTGACCGAAGACTCAGTAATTGCCGTTTTCTGAAATCTAACACACACATTTGGTACAAGATTGATACCGTGATCATTGCCGTATTGTATCAAAAAGTCAAACATTGTCATATGGGCGTGTGCCACAAAACGCTTTATTATATGGTTCACAAACCAAAAACACAACGGTAATGATACGCTTACCCATATTACTTATTATGTTACATAGTTACTAAACGAAACCCTTATTCAATAAATTTTGTTGAATAAAACATTTGGGAAACATTGTACAACGAAATGAATATTACGCCAACCAAAACATTCTACTAACCGAAAGTTGGCAATTTGAAAATGGACTTTATAACAAACATACCAAACGTACAGTTGGTAACTGTGAGATTGGGAAATAAAACTAAACATTTTAATAAGTTGGCGAGTGGTCATTCGGCGAAATGAAATTATTCGAAAAGTTGGTTGGGAAGTAATATTCGGCGAAACAATTTTCTGCGAAAAATTAGAGAACCGCCGGTAGCACCAAATTTCGAACCAAATTATGACAAACACACTGCGCAAAAGCCACAAAAACTCGTCATAAAATTTCTCAGTAGGTAGTGAATGTGGTAGGGATTGTCCCCTGTTCATACAATAAGTTAACCCATTAACGGCTGATTTTTTTCAGGTCTCTGATTTTGGTATTTTTTATTTGTCATTATACTTATTAATAAACCTAAGAATTATAAATTTGAAATCGAAATTGAAATCCAACCTTTTGTCACTATTGTGCATTTTTCAAATTTTTCCACCCACCGGTTTAGATTTTAGAAGGGGGGGGAGGACAAATCACTGAATCGAAAAATCATCTTAGCAAACCCCTAATGATTTTAAAAAGAACCTATCCAACGACTCCCACGGCTAGGGTTGGATGAGAAAAAAAAATTCACCCCCACTTTACGTCTACGGGAAGGTACCCTAAAAAAATTTTGTTTGAATTTTGTATTGTACTATTTTGTCGGCATAGTTTACATATATATCCGTACAAAATAACAGCTTTCTAGCATTGATAGTCCCTGAGCAAAGCCGCGGATGGTCGGATGGACGGACGGACAGACAGACAGACAAGACAGAGAAGAAACACTTCGTTGCCATTTTGCCTCCGGAACCCTAAAAATCATAGTCATATGTTTTAGCATTTGTTAAGAAAAAATATTAAAGAAAGATATAATTTTGCAAAGTTATAATTGCGTATGGAATGTATAATGTATTATGGATCTTCTTGCAATAAGGCATACACCATCTTTCCCCAAAGTTATGAAATAGTTCAGGCAATGATATTGCTGAAAGCTCCCTTACTTAGCATAACCTTCAGGAATCATTACCGATTCACGAGTTACATCTTGACAGGTCTGGAGGGCAAACGAGCAAGTGGGTCTCCTGATGGTAAGAGATCGGGGTATTGCAGACGCGTTGCCAACCTAGAGGCCTAAGATGTGATACCTCACGTGCCAGTAATTTCACCGGCTGTCTTACTCTCCACGCCGAAACACAACAGTGCAAGCACTGCTGCTTCACGGCAGGATTAGCGAGCAAGATGGTGGTAGCAATCCGGGCGGACCTTGCACAAGGTCCTACCAACTGCACCTATGTTTTGTTTAACTATCTTGCGGCGTTATTGATGCGCCCTATAATAATAATAACAGAGAAAGTCCCATACTACAAATACAAGCCCCAGACAGTTCTAGAAAACGGTGACTACAAAATATATTGGGACCGAACCATCATGACTGATAAAACGATTCACTGCAATAGACCAGACATCACTATTTTAAATAAGAGAGAAAAGTTAGTATATTTAATTGAATTGCCATCTGCAAACACACATAACCCAAAATACCCACACAGAAAAAATAGCTAAGTACACCGATCTCTCCATAGAAATTAAAACACAGTGGTAAGTCCGCACCGTAAAAACAATTCCTATCATTCTCTCCACAACAGGTGTCATACCGAAAACACTCCATGAGAGCCTCCAGGCACTCAATATGCACTCAGCCACATACACTCTATTACAAAAAGCAGTCATCTTAAACACTTGCCGCCAGTTGCCCATAGTACGAAAATTCCTTTCTATATAATACACAGTTACAATTAGAAATTAGTTTGGTACATATTTTAAAGCACTTGGCTTAGGCCCGTGCAACATTTTACCTCCTAATAGGAGAGATAACAAAAAGTTAAACAACAATAATAATATAAATAATAATAATTCTTTATTTCATAAAAAGGCACAAGTATCTTAGACTAATATATGTAGTAACTAGACAAAATCGAAAATAAAGTGGGCCACAGCTGCCAAACTAGGTGTGAACCTGTATTTCAGCAGTCGGAGCTCTTCCATGAGGTCAATAAATGTGCTGAAATCTAGCAACAACATAATTCCACAACAATTGTCAAAAGGATTAGAATAGAGAGAACATCATATGTATAAAACTTAACAGAACTAAATAAGAAATAAGAAAATAGCAACCCTATCATTATGTGTGTGTGTGTGTTGTGTGTGTGTGTGTGTGTGTGTGTGTGTGTGTGTGTGTGTGTGTGCTCGAATGTGTCCGTGTGCAGTATGCTGAGAAAGACACTAACGAAGAACAATAAAAAGTTCCTCAGTTTCCTCATAAGTAAATTTTTTAAGCAAGTTTTTTACTTCATGTTTACATTCAATCGTATTTAGTCGATGTACAAATTTTAGCTTATTAATTTTATTATATATATAAGGACCTAGAAAACTGAAAAATCTCTTTATAAACGAAGTGCGGAATTTTAGAGGCTGATTTATGATAATGTAATTTCTTCGTTTCATTAAGATTGATTTATCATAAATGAGGCTATGAGGCGCTATTCATCCGAAGAGACCGAATCTGAAGAAGATTCGACTGACGTGCACGCTTACTACCTGTATTTTTATCGAAGGCTCTGCTTTAACTTCAAAGATTAGTTTTGCACCGTTTTCGTCTACGTGATTTCGTCCGAGTCGTCTTTATCACCCCAGTCTTCGTCAGAAGGAAGGTTCAGGAGGCTCCAAAAATAAAGAGTATTCTTCATAACCAGTCCTTTTTTAAAATTGCTAGTGTTTCGTGCAAAGTAAAGTCCCCAATAAACATAATCATTTATTCTATAATGAATAAACATATAAACAGGTAAATGTAACAATTACGCATCAAAACACGGAAAACACGAAATTTTAAAGTAACTCGAAAATACACGGTATCGGGCTACGGGTGCCGTTTGGCATCGGCGAACAAGATTTACTTGTGAAATGAACAAAAAGAGTGTCTACTTAATTAATTCTTTAAGTAATGGTACTATAATATTTACTAACTCTGCTTAACACAAAAATAATAACCGCCTATCATAAATAACATTGCAAAACATTTGTTGAAAGCACTATCATTTTATTTTATTTAAACAATGAATTTTACATAAAAATAAAATAAAAAAAACATATAAAATTAACTAAAACGGGCTCCTCATCCATTGGCAGCGCAGCGCGGGGCATTGTGCCTAAGACGCTAGCGGCGTTGCCTCGTTGCAGCACTGCAAGGCTCAGTCTTTGCCCTTTGGGCGAAGAAAAGCCTGCTCTTTGGTCGCCGGTCGATCAATTTTTGCACATATATTCAAACACTAATGTTTACTTGGAATACTTTATTATACTTTTCAACTAATCACAAATAGCGCAAAAAATTACTAAGTTGCTTAGTAACTAGAGACAGAGACAAAACCATACGAGTGCAAGGTGGACTCGCGTTCCGAGGGTTCCGTGCAAATTTGTAGACTCATCAAGCCAATATACTCTTTAAACGGCCGTTTGTATAAAAATCTAGTGTTAGAAGAGCTCTGCTTGCAAGTAAAATTTTCGCGTGTGAGACCATTTTATAATGGGTGGTTGGAGGCTCCTTTCATTTTAGCTAAATTTTTATTTTGTTACTTAATGTTGTTGTGGCAAATAGAAATACACATGTTTATATTTATTTCAGCTGCTCCATATTTAACGGTTTTTTGAGATACCACCCTGTGACTGACAGAACAGATAGATGGGCGGACAGTGTAGCGACATTGATAGGGTACCTACTGTTTAAGTCACCCTTTGGATATCGAACTTTAAAAAAGCACGCAAGTTCTTCGCTATAAGGCTATAATTTGGCTTACTGACGAAAATTTCACAAAAACTACAAGTCTTCTGGTGACCATTTAAACAAATTTTAATTTTAGAAAAGGAATGATTATAATAATCATAACTGCCAAAAAATTAACACATGTCAGTTTTAAATGACATTTAATTATGTGATTACCTTTAATGACGAGCTAAAACAGTGGCTCCCAAAGTGTCCCCGATCGCGGCTCACCTAAAATTACTAAGTTTGGGACCCGCTCTACGTTGTCATTACATCAGCTACATGAGAATGCCTTTTTTGGGACTTTAATGGGTTATACTTGTTTCTGGGGCCCACCGGTGGTCACGACCCATAGTTTGGGAAATCAGAACTAAAGTCTAATCGTAATCATGATGCTATTAGATAGGTACGTAGAAATAACGAGCACTAATTAAAAATAATATCATTACCATTAAAATGTAAGGTTTATTATCTCATACTCAGCAAGTCTGCGTCACTTTTCTCATCACCGACAGGAAAATACAGCCGAAAAAACTGCGTATCAGAGTGGAACCTTATCGCTGTAAATGTCTTGTTGACATTACATAGGTACTACTGAAGAAATTCACCTAAAATTGTTATGCAGAGGTTCCACTCTGGCATGCGATAAAATTTCCTCCACTGCAACGTGGTGGCCTAGTGGTTTGACCTATCGCCTCTCAAGCAGAGGGTCGTGGGTTTAAACCCCGGCTCGCACCTCTGAGTTTTCGAAATTCATGTGCGGAATTACATTTGAAATTTACCACGAGCTTTGCGATGAAGGAAAACATCGTGACTGCACAAACCTGCGAAGCAATTCAATGGCGTGTGTGAAGTTTCCGATCCGCACAGGCCCGTGTGGGCACTATGGCCAAGCCCTCTCCTTCTGATAGGAGGCCTGTGCCCAGTAGTGGGACGTATGTAGCTGGGATGATGATGAACACGATTTGCAAAATAGACAAAAAAGGATCAGGCTCAGCACAAAGTTAAAAATGCTTTGCAACGCTGATATTCCGCCAGTACCCTGACCTTGAGAGTTTCTAAAACTAAACCTAATCTGATATAAATTCAACCATACGGGTAATTTAAAAAAATCAAAAAACCCGACTGCCTTAAAATACTAAATGAAGAAAACAAGTCTAGTGGGCTAGAACTTTGTTAAGTAGCTAACTTAAAGTCAACAGTCGGGGACCCATTAGGTAATGATTTTTGAGCGTCACTATTTAAATGGGTCCCGACTGGAACTTTAAGTTAGCTACTTAATCAAAGTTCTAACCCACTAGACT